>NW_024607794.1:0-35000 GCF_018296145.1 Oncorhynchus tshawytscha | reverse complement strand
TAAACCCTAGCTACTAACCCTAACTGTAACCTGAACCTAAACTAAACCCAAACTACTAACCCTAAACCTTAACCCTAACTGTAACCTGAACCTAAACTAAACCCTAACTACTAACCCTAAACCTTAACCCTAAATTCCCTAGAAATGGCATTTGACCTTGTGGGGACCAACAAAATTCTGTTTGTTTACTATTCCTGAGGCGACCACCGTGCTGTATCAGCAGCCTGAATTACACTACTGAGACATTTCTATAAAGCTGTAACACACAACATGTTTACGTTTAATCAATAACCTGATTGATAGTGTGTGGCCCTCAGAGCCAGTGTGTGTGTGTAGCACTCTGAAAGCTTACATGTGCGTGATCTCTAACTAACGTGTGTATCTGTGTTTCAGTCTCGCGGCAGTACCCAGTGTTCCGAGGTCGTCCGTCGGGGAACGAGTCACAGCACAGACTGGACTTCCAACTGATGACCAAGATACAGGATACACTGTTCATCGCTGGCAGAGACCAGGTGTATCTAGTGAGTCTCCGAGAATCCTACAGGAATGAGATCATTCCCTACAGGGTAAGTCTGCCTGTCTTTGAGTTTGTCTGTCTGTCTGTCTAACCACAAGTTACACACAAGTCGTCTGTAGAAAAAACTACCTCATCAATCACATAATTAACAGGCTATAAATGAGAGTGGAAATGGTTCTTTCTATAAATAATGGGGCCAATGTGTGACATTGGGATCAACATTTCAAAGTGGTTTGAAACTAAAATTAAATGTTTTTTCATAGATGAAATAGATTGGATGCATACATGGTGTTGTTTCGGTAGCCTATGTGGTTGACGCAGGGATACATAATAAATCCATGAATAATGGTAGCATTAATCTCAGCATCCCTGGTTTAATAATGAGAAAGTGACCAAAAAACAGGTTCCTTTTTAATGGAAGACTTTGTATGGGAAGCCAACAGATGTCTTCATAATAACTGCACATGGTTTTACCAACAGAGTACTGCAACACCCTTCAATTGAATTCCATTGAAACGGTGGGAAACTGTGGCCACATTTCTCACAAAAACGGATCAAAAATGAAATCACAGATAATTATAAGGGAGCAGGAGAACTCATAAATGGGCTACAAGAATTAAAAATAATTTTCAAGCACCAGATTTTCAAGGTAGGCCTATTCCAGTTCTTGAATTTCTGAGCTCCAAATGTAATTTCAAGTAGGCTACTTTAAGCCTCTTGTATTGTTTAAAATTGCAGGTATAACATGGAGGAAAAAAATGTCTTTGTCACGTTTTGTTTTTCTTCTTTGTCACGTTATTTCATTACCAGATCATAATGTCAATAAGCCCACTAGGCTGTGTAATTTGTTGGCATTATATCCAGAATAATTCATAGGAATAGCATTGGTGTTGCACACAGCTGCGCACAGTAGACTCCATGTCCAATCGGAGGCACAAAAACACATGAAAACATGAACTCAGTACATAAAAGTTTTCTCTGTTAAATCTAACGAGGCCCTGCTGTAAATCAAGCAGGAAACAACAGATGATCCGCATCCATTCACAAGGGATATTAGATCCAACGTGGATCCAGGAACAACTGTCTTCACCGGTGTAACGAATGAGACACCAAAATATGATTTTTTTCCCCAGCACTCGGGCTGTTGTTGCATTGCATGCGCTTTCACAACAGCTGTTCGTTCAGCACTTGACTGTCATTCAGAAAATTCCTTCCTGGATCAGATGATGATGTGTGAAAATATTACGGCGTACCTAATCAGCTGGACACCATATGATCACCCAACAAGTATTAAGCATAATTATTGAAGAACCGGAGGGTCTGCTGTCCGGACCTCTGGCAGTCTCTATGGGGGTGCCACAGGGTTCAATTCTTGGACCGACTCTCTTCTCTGTATACATCAATGATGTCGCTCTTGCTGCTGGTGAGTCTCTGATCCACCTCTACGCAGACGACACCATTCTGTATACTTCTGGCCCTTCTTTGGACACTGTGTTAACTAACCTCCAGACAAGCTTCAATGCCATACAACTCTCCTTCTGTGGCCTCCAATTGCTCTTAAATACAAGTAAAACTAAATGCATGCTCTTCAACCGATCGCTGCCTGCATCTGCCCGCCTGTCCAACACCACTACTCTGGACGGCTCTGACTTAGAATACGTGGACAACTACAAATACCTAGGTGTCTGGTTAGACTGTAAACTCTCCTTCCAAACCCACATCAAACATCTCCAATCCAAAGTTAAATCTAGAATTGGCTTCCTATTTCGCAACAAAGCATCCTTCAGTCATGCTGCCAAACATACCCTTGTAAAACTGACCATCCTACCAATCCTCGACTTCGGCGATGTCATTTACAAAATAGCCTCCAATGCCCTACTCAACAAATTGGATGCAGTCTATCACAGTGCAATCTGTTTTGTCACCAAAGCCCCATATACTACCCACCATTGCGACCTGTACGCTCTCGTTGGCTGGCCCTCGCTTCATACTCATCGCCAAACCCACTGGCTCCATGTCATCTACAAGACCCTGCTAGGTAAAGTCCCCCCTTATCTCAGCTCACTGGTCACCATAGCATCACCCACCTGTAGCACGCACTCCAGCAGGTATATCTCTTTGGTCAACCCCAAAACCAATTCTTTCTTTGGCCGCCTCTCCTTCCAGTTCTCTGCTGCCAATGACAGGAACGAACTACAAAAATCTCTGAAACTGGAAACACTTATCTCCCTCACTAGCTTTAACCTCTAGTGACTCCCAAACCCGCATGCGGGAGCGTAATCATCGCCTGAAACTAATTAGCATAACGCAGCGGACATAAATATCTCTAGAAAATGTTCCTATTCATGAAAATCACAAATGAAATATATTGAGACACAACTTAGCCTTTTGTTAATCACCCTGTCATCTCAGATTTTCAAAATATGCTTTACAGCCAACGCTAGACAAGCATTTGTGTAAGTTTATCATAGCCTAAGATAGCATTATGCCTTGCTAGCAACAGGCAACCTTGTCACGGAAATCAGAAAAGCAATCAAATTAAATCGTTTACCTTTGATGAACTTCGGATGTTTTCACTCATGAGAATCCCAGGTAGATAGCCAAAGTTCATTTTTTCCCAAAATATTATTTTTGTAGGTGAAACAGCTCTGTTTGTTCTTCACGTTTGGCTGAGAAATCACCCAGAAATTGCGGTCACCACAATGCCGAAAAATATTCCACATTAGCTCCATAATATCGACAGAAACATGGCAAACGTTGTTTAGAATCCATCCTCAAACGTTAGTGTTTTCTATTGAAAGCTGTCAATTATATGCATATTCTAGCATCTTTTCCTGACAAAATATCCAGTTTAAAACGGGAACGTTTTCTTTCCAAAAATGAAAATACTGCCCCCTAGCACCAAGAGTTAAGCACCAACTGTCAGAGCAACTCACCGATTACTGCACCTGTACATAGCCCACCTATAATTTAGCCCAAACAACTACCTCTTTCCCTACTGTATTTGTTTTATTTATTTATTTATTTTGCTCCTTTGCACCCCATTATTTTTATTTCAACTTTGCACATTCTTCCACTGCAAATCTACCATTCCAGTGTTTTACTTGCTATATTGTATTTACTTTGCCACCATGGCCTTTTTTTTGCCTTTACCTCCCTATCTCACCTCATTTGCTCATATCATATATAGACTTGTTTCTACTGTATTAGTGACTGTATGTTTGTTTACTCCATGTGTAACTCTGTGTTGTTGTATGTGTCAAACTGCTTTGCTTTATCTTGGCCAGGTCGCAATTGTAAATGAGAACTTGTTCTCAACTGTACTACCTGGTTAAATAAAGGTGAAATAAATAAATGATCAATTTAGGTTTTAAGTATCAAGGTACGTTGACTCTTTCGGTTAGAAGCATTAACATTTGCAATCACATACATTATTTTGGATTTGTGTGCCCATAAAAACAGTTTTCACCCTGTAACATAAGGAGACAAGAAATGGTTACACAGCATTTCTGAGATCTCTATACAAAAAAAACCGCCCAACAGCTATATCCAGGATTCTTACAGGGTTAAAGTTCAATGTCTAATTGAACTGATTACTGCTAATTTTTTATGTAACATGATTTTGGACAAATCCGTCAAGACGCCAATCATGATAAAAGGTTAAACATAGGTTTTTAAGTAAACTTTGATTGAATATAGCTATGATCCCCCATTACATCTTCATGTAATGACATGACATTGTTTTTGCAGATTGTAGCTGTAAAAAGTTGTCCAGTGTGGGAAATCCCAAATGCTGAATTGTGTATGTTTGTGCTTGTCTGAATGTATGTGCCTCAATATGTGTGTGTGTGTGTGTTGATGTTTACAGAAGTTAACATGGAGGTCAGGCGAGGCAGACAGAAAGAACTGTGCCATGAAGGGGAAACACAGAGTAAGACTTTACTATACTTACTAATATACTATGTTACTACTCACTGCCTTTCTACTGACTACTATAGACTCTCTACTCTCGGCTTTACCTCTCACCTCATAATGTCTTATCATTATAGCTACTGGCTATAGCTGCCATTATAGCTACCGGCTATAGCTGCCATTATAGCTACTGGCTATAGCTACCATTATAGCTACTGGCTATAGCTGCCATTATAGCTACGGGCTATAGCTGCCATTATAGCTACTGGCTATAGCTGCCATTATAGCTACTGGCTATAGCTGCCATTATAGCTACTGGCTATAGCTGCCATTATAGCTACTGGCTATAGCTACCATTATAGCTACTGGCTATAGCTGCCATTATAGCTACTGGCTATAGCTGCCATTATAGCTACTGGCTATAGCTGCCATTATAGCTACTGGCTATAGCTACCATTATAGCTACTGGCTATAGCTGCCATTATAGCTACTGGCTATAGCTACCATTATAGCTACTGGCTACAGCTGCCATTATAGCTACTGGCTATAGCTACCATTATAGCTGCCACTGGCTATAGCTGCCATTATAGCTACTGGCTATAGCTGCCATTATAGCTACTGGCTACTGGCTACTAGCTGCCATTATAGCTACTGGCTATAGCTGCCATTATAGCTACTGGCTATAGCTGCCATTATAGCTACTGGCTATAGCTGCCATTATAGCTACTGGCTATAGCTACCATTATAGCTACTGGCTATAGCTGCCATTATAGCTACTGGCTATAGCTACCATTATAGCTACTGGCTATAGCTGCCATTATAGCTACTGGCTATAGCTACCATTATAGCTACTGGCTATAGCTACCATTATAGCTACTGGCTATAGCTGCCATTATAGCTACTGGCTATAGCTGCCATTATAGCTACTGGCTATAGCTACCATTATAGCTACTGGCTATAGCTACCATTATAGCTACTGGCTATAGCTGCCATTATAGCTACTGGCTATAGCTGCCATTATAGCTACTGGCTATAGCTGCCATTATAGCTACTGGCTATAGCTACCATTATAGCTACTGGCTATAGCTGCCATTATAGCTACTGGCTATAGCTGCCATTATAGCTACTGGCTATAGCTGCCATTATAGCTACTGGCTATAGCTGCCATTATAGCTACTGGCTATAGCTGCCATTATAGCTACTGGCTATAGCTGCCATTATAGCTACTGGCTATAGCTCTGGCTATAGCTGCCATTATAGCTACTGGCTATAGCTGCCATTATAGCTACTATAGCTGCCATTATAGCTGCCATTATAGCTACTGGCTATAGCTGCCATTATAGCTACTGGCTATAGCTACCATTATAGCTACTGGCTATAGCTGCCATTATAGCTACTGGCTATAGCTGCCATTATAGCTGGCTATAGCTGCCATTATAGCTACTGGCTATAGCTGCCATTATAGCTACTGGCTATAGCTACCATTATAGCTACTGGGCTATAGCTGCCATTATAGCTACTGGCTATAGCTGCCATTATAGCTACTGGCTATAGCTGCCATTATAGCTACTGGCTATAGCTACCATTATAGCTACTGGCTATAGCTGCCATTATTATAGCTACTGGCTATAGCTGGCCATTATAGCTACTGGCTATAGCTGCCATTATAGCTACTGGCTAGAGCTGCCATTATAGCTACTGGCTATGCTACCTGCCATTATAGCTACTGGCTAGCTACCATTATAGCTACTGGCTATAGCTGCCATTATAGCTACCATTATAGCTACTGGCTATAGCTGCCATTATAGCTACTGGCTACTGGCTAGCTGCCATTATAGCTACTGGCTATAGCTACCATTATAGCTACTGGCTATAGCTGCCAGCTGCTACCATTATAGCTATTATAGCTACTGGCTATAGCTGCCATTATAGCTACTGGGCTATAGCTACCATTATAGCTACTGGCTACAGCTGCCATTATAGCTACTGGCTACAGCTGCCATTATAGCTACTGGCTATAGCTGCCATTATAGCTACTGGCTATAGCTACCATTATAGCTACTGGCTATAGCTGCCATTATAGCTACTGGCTATAGCTCATTATAGCTACTGGCTATAGCTACCATTATAGCTACTGGCTATAGCTGCCATTATAGCTACTGGCTATAGCTGTAACATTATAGCTACTGGCTATAGCTGCCATTATAGCTACTGGCTATAGCTGCCATTATAGCTACTGGCTATAGCTGCCATTATAGCTACTGGCTATAGCTACCATTATAGCTACTGGCTATAGCTTGATAGCTACATTATAGCTACTGGCTATAGCTGCCATTATAGCTACTGGCTATAGCTGCCATTATAGCTACTGGCTATAGCTACTGGCTATAGCTGCCATTATAGCTACTGGCTATAGCTGCCATTATAGCTACTGGCTATAGCTGCCATTATAGCTACTGGCTATAGCTGCCATTATAGCTACTGGCTATAGCTGCCATTATAGCTACTGGCTATAGCTGCCATTATAGCTACTGGCTAAACTGTTTATAATATGATCTCCTCTCTCTCTCTCTCTCCTCCAGGATGAGTGTCATAACTACATCAAGGTTCTGGTTCCCAGAAATGATGACCTGGTGTTCATCTGTGGAACAAACGGCTTCAACCCCATGTGCCGGTACTACAGGGTAAGACAACAGCAGGGTGTGTGAGAAACATTCTCTCTCCCTTCCGCTCTGCCTCCATAAGCACCTATTGTTTACTATGCCATCCGCGTCTTTGTTAACGGAGTGCATGTGTGTCTGTGTGTAGCTGGATAACCTGGAGTTTGATGGGGAGGAAATCAGCGGACTGGCACGATGCCCGTTTGACGCCAAGCAGACCAACGTCGCTCTGTTCGCTGGTATAACCACACACACACACACTGTGGCCATAGCAACTAGGGTTCATAAGTCAGTCTGTAAACAAACAGTTTGAACCAGGATGTTAGATCCACATGTCCAGTCTGACAGAATGGAATGTGTTTGTCTGACCTGTGTGTGTGTGTGTGTGTGTGTGTGTGTGTGTGTGTGTGTGTGTGTGTGTGTTGTTTCAGACGGGAAGCTGTACTCGGCAACGGTTGCTGACTTCCTGGCGAGCGACGCAGTGATCTACCGTAGTATGGGTGACGGCTCGGCCCTCAGGACTATCAAATACGACTCCAAATGGCTGAAAGGTAAACATAGCAGTGTGTGTTGACCGCAGACTCTGTCCATGTCCCTGTCCTGCGAAGACGTCCTGTAGCTCTGCTCTGTCACACTATCTAGGTCAACTTTTACACGCAGCTGTAACAGGAACACTGAAATATTCAGGATGGATGCAGAGAGAGAGAAGTGGGGAAGGAGGGAGAGGGGAGGAGAACAGAGAGAGACAAGTTGAAGGGAGGACAGAGGTAGTTATGTATAGACAGAGGTAGTTATGTATAGACAGAGGTAGTTATGTATAGACAGAGGTAGTTATGTATAGACAGAGGTAGTTATGTATAGACAGAGGTAGTAGAGGGAGAGAAAAAAGAGACGTGACAACACAAAACCTCTGTCCCCTCTCTCTTCCAGAGCCCCATTTCCTGCATGCAGTGGATTATGGGAACTATGTCTACTTCTTCTACAGAGAGATCGCAGCAGAACACAACAACTTGGGCAAGGTAACACACACACACACACACACAGTTTACTAGACAACATTGTGTATTATAAATATTGATGTATTATAGATAGTAAACACTATATTACCAGACAACAGACAGTGTTGTAGAAAAGTGCAGAGTACAGCAGAATGTGTAAGGTGTAGTTTGGTAGTGACTGAACTGTAGGTCAAACTACTTTACATGTAAACCCTTTACCCATGGAGAGGATTCACACACACACACACACACACACACACACACACACACACACACACACACACACACACACACACACACACCACTTGGTGGTAATGGATGTTTTCTGCAGTTGTTAGTTGCTTTAGCCACCACAGGCCTCATATTTACCCATGATGCATCATTCAAAGAATGGGCGGCCAGGCTGAAACCGTGGGATGATAAATATTTTAGCGCTACTAATGCTGGGATGTGTGTTTGTGTGTGTTCCTGTGTGTGTGTGTGTGTGTCGATGCTGATGGGTCTGGGATAACACCTGGGCAGATGGAGCTTTGCACTGGTCAATTATTTAAGCTGTTTCTGCTGACTGCTTCACACGCTTCATTTAAACCACAATAGCTCTAGCCCCCCACACTCCAACACCCAGAGCTCTAGCCCTAGTCCCCCACACTCCAACACCCAGAGCTCTAGCCCTAGTCCCCCACACTCCAACACCCAGAGCTCTAGCCCTAGTCCCCCACACTCCAACACCCAGAGCTCTAGCCCTAGTCCCCCACACTCCAACACCCAGAGCTCTAGCCCTAGTCCCACACAGCCCAACACTCCGACACCCAGAGCCCTAGCCCTAGTTCCCTACAGCCCAACACTCCGACACCCAGAGCCCTAGTCCCCTACAGCCCAACACTCCGACACCCAGAGCCCTAGCCCTAGTCTCCTACAGCCCAACACTCCGACACCCAGAGCCCTAGCCCAGAGATCTAGCCCAGTCCCTATCATATAGCCCTGTCCTATAGCCCAGTCCCCATCATATAGCCCAGTCCCTATCATATAGCCCCATCCTATAGCCCAGTCCCCGTCCTATAGCCCAGACCCTATCATATAGCCCCATACTATAGCCCAATTCCAGTCCTATAGCCCACTCCCTTTCATATAGCCCCTTCTTATAGCACCATCATATAGCCCAGTCCCTGTCATATAGCCCAGTCCCTATCATATAGCCCAGTCCTATAGCCCAGCCCTATAGCCCAGTCCCTATCATATAGCCCAGTCCCTATCATATAGCACCGTCCTATAGCCCAGTCCTATAGCCCAGTACCTATCAAATAGCACCGTCCTACAGCCCAGCCCCTATCATATAGCCCAGTCCTATAGCCCAGCTCTGTCCTAGTTCAAGGTTAATCAGACCAAGTAAAGAGGTGTGTGTGAATCAGGTTTAGGGCTAAGAGGTGTGAGTGTGAGGTGTTTGTTCAATCGGAGCTTCAAACAAATGTCCTTTCTGACACAGGGTCCTGGATAAGCATCTGTGTGCGCCCGCGCGTGTTCTTGTGTATGCGTCAGTGTGCGTCACACTGTGAGGCCACAGGATGAGGCAGATGTCTTATTCAGAGGGAGGAAGTGTTTTAGTGATGCTGATTGCAGTCTCTCTCTCTCCCCCCTGCTCCCCCTTTCCTTTCCAGGCTGTCTACTCCAGAGTGGCTCGTATCTGTAAGAACGACGTAGGCGGGTCTCAGCGTGTGTTGGAGAAACACTGGACGTCCTTCGTCAAGGCCAGACTCAACTGTTCTGTTCCTGGAGAATCGTTCTTCTACTTCGATGTTCTACAGTCCATCACTGACATCATCAACATCAACGGAGTTCCTTCTGTGGTGGGAGTCTTCACTACACAGATGAACAGGTAAGGATGGACACACTGAGGCTGCATCCCAAATGGCACCCTATTCCCTGTATAGTGCACTACTTTTGACTAGGGACCATAGGGATCTGGTCAAAGTGGTTCACTATACGGGAATAGGGTGCCATTTGTGGTACACTCTTTGTAATATTGGTGTCACAGGTGTGTAACAGATGTGTTGTTATTGTGAATCTCTTGTTGTGTGTGTTTTCTCCATATCTAGTTAATAGTAGTTGTGTAACAGTGTGTGGTTGTGTTCCTCTCTCTTCAGTATCCCAGGGTCTACAGTGTGTATATTAGTAGCTATAGTTAATAGTAGTTGTGTAACAGTGTGTGGTTGTGTTCCTCTCTCTTCAGTATCCCAGGGTCTACAGTGTGTATATTAGTACCTATAGTTAATAGTAGTTGTGTAACAGTGTGTGGTTGTGTTCCTCTCTCTTCAGTATCCTAGGGCCTACAGTGTGTATATTAGTAGCTATAGTTAATAGTAGTTGTGTAACAGTGTGTGGTTGTGTTCCTCTCTCTTCAGTATCCCAGGGCCTACAGTGTGTATATTAGTAGCTATAGTTAATAGTAGTTGTGTAACAGTGTGTGGTGGTGTTCCTCTCTCTTCAGTATCCCAGGGTCTGCAGTGTGATTATTAGTAGCTATAGTTAATAGTAGTTGTGTAACAGTGTGTGGTGGTGTTCCTCTCTCTTCAGTATCCCAGGGTCTACAGTGTGTATATTAGTAGCTATAGTTAATAGTAGTTGTGTAACAGTGTGTGGTTGTGTTCCTCTCTCTTCAGTATCTTAGGGTCTACAGTGTGTATATTAGTAGCTATAGTTAATAGTAGTTGTGTAACAGTGTGTGGTGGTGTTCCTCTCTTCAGTATCCCAGGGTCTACAGTGTGTGTATTAGTAGCTATAGTTAATAGTAGTTGTGTAACAGTGTGTGGTTGTGTTCCTCTCTCTTCAGTATCCCAGGGTCTACAGTGTGTATATTAGTAGCTATAGTTAATAGTAGTTGTGTAACAGTGTGTGGTTGTGTTCCTCTCTCTTCAGTATCCCAGGGTCTACAGTGTGTATATTAGTACCTATAGTTAATAGTAGTTGTGTAACAGTGTGTGGTTGTGTTCCTCTCTCTTCAGTATCTTAGGGTCTACAGTGTGTATATTAGTAGCTATAGTTAATAGTAGTTGTGTAACAGTGTGTGGTGGTGTTCCTCTCTCTTCAGTATCCCAGGGTCTACAGTGTGTATATTAGTAGCTATAGTTAATAGTAGTTGTGTAACAGTGTGTGGTTGTGTTCCTCTCTCTTCAGTATCCCAGGGTCTACAGTGTGTATATTAGTAGCTATAGTTAATAGTAGTTGTGTAACAGTGTGTGGTTGTGTTCCTCTCTTTCAGTATCCCAGGGTCTGCAGTGTGTATATTAGTACTATAGTTAATAGTAGTTGTGTAACAGTGTGTGGTTGTGTTCCTCTCTCTTCAGTATCTTAGGGTCTACAGTGTGTATATTAGTAGCTATAGTTAATAGTAGTTGTGTAACAGTGTGTGGTGGTGTTCCTCTCTCTTCAGTATCCCAGGGTCTACAGTGTGTATATTAGTAGCTATAGTTAATAGTAGTTGTGTAACAGTGTGTGGTTGTGTTCCTCTCTCTTCAGTATCCCAGGGTCTGCAGTGTGTATATTAGTAGCTATAGTTAATAGTAGTTGTGTAACAGTGTGTGGTTGTGTTCCTCTCTCTTCAGTATCCCAGGGTCTGCAGTGTGTATATTAGTAGCTATAGTTAATAGTAGTTGTGTAACAGTGTGTGGTTGTGTTCCTCTCTCTTCAGTATCCCAGGGTCTGCAGTGTGTATATTAGTAGCTATAGTTAATAGTAGTTGTGTAACAGTGTGTGGTGTGTTCCTCTCTCTTCAGTATCCCAGGGTCTGCAGTGTGTATATTAGTAGCTATAGTTAATAGTAGTTGTGTAACAGTGTGTGGTTGTGTTCCTCTCTCTTCAGTATCCCAGGGTCTGCAGTGTGTATATTAGTAGCTATAGTTAATAGTAGTTGTGTAACAGTGTGTGGTTGTGTTCCTCTCTCTTCAGTATCCCAGGGTCTGCAGTGTGTATATTAGTAGCTATAGTTAATAGTAGTTGTGTAACAGTGTGTGGTTGTGTTCCTCTCTCTTCAGTATCCCAGGGTCTGCAGTGTGTATATTAGTAGCTATAGTTAATAGTAGTTGTGTAACAGTGTGTGGTTGTGTTCCTCTCTCTTCAGTATCCCAGGGTCTACAGTGTGTATATTAGTAGCTATAGTTAATAGTAGTTGTGTAACAGTGTGTGGTGGTGTTCCTCTCTCTTCAGTATCCCAGGGTCTGCAGTGTGTATATTAGTAGCTATAGTTAATAGTAGTTGTGTAACAGTGTGTGGTTGTGTTCCTCTCTTCAGTATCCCAGGGTCTGCAGTGTGATTATTAGTACCTATAGTTAATAGTAGTTGTGTAACAGTGTGTGGTTGTGTTCCTCTCTCTTCAGTATCCCAGGGTCTACAGTGTGTATATTAGTAGCTATAGTTAATAGTAGTTGTGTAACAGTGTGTGGTTGTGTTCCTCTCTTCAGTATCCCAGGGTCTACAGTGTGTATATTAGTAGCTATAGTTAATAGTAGTTGTGTAACAGTGTGTGGTTGTGTTCCTCTCTTCAGTATCCCAGGGTCTGCAGTGTGTATATTAGTAGCTATAGTTAATAGTAGTTGTGTAACAGTGTGTGGTTGTGTTCCTCTCTCTTCAGTATCCCAGGGTCTACAGTGTGTATATTAGTAGCTATAGTTAATAGTAGTTGTGTAACAGTGTGTGGTTGTGTTCCTCTCTTCAGTATCCCAGGGTCTACAGTGTGTATATTAGTAGCTATAGTTAATAGTAGTTGTGTAACAGTGTGTGGTTGTGTTCCTCTCTTCAGTATCCCAGGGTCTACAGTGTGTATATTAGTAGCTATAGTTAATAGTAGTTGTGTAACAGTGTGTGGTGGTGTTCCTCTCTCTTCAGTATCCCAGGGTCTACAGTGTGTATATTAGTAGCTATAGTTAATAGTAGTTGTGTAACAGTGTGTGGTGGTGTTCCTCTCTCTTCAGTATCCCAGGGTCTGCAGTGTGTATATTAGTAGCTATAGTTAATAGTAGTTGTGTAACAGTGTGTGGTGGTGTTCCTCTCTCTTCAGTATCCCAGGGTCTACAGTGTGTATATTAGTAGCTATAGTTAATAGTAGTTGTGTAACAGTGTGTGGTTGTGTTCCTCTCTCTTCAGTATCCCAGGGTCTACAGTGTGTATATTAGTAGCTATAGTTAATAGTAGTTGTGTAACAGTGTGTGGTGGTGTTCCTCTCTCTTCAGTATCCCAGGGTCTACAGTGTGTATATTAGTAGCTATAGTTAATAGTAGTTGTGTAACAGTGTGTGGTTGTGTTCCTCTCTCTTCAGTATCCCAGGGTCTGCAGTGTGTATATTAGTAGCTATAGTTAATAGTAGTTGTGTAACAGTGTGTGGTTGTGTTCCTCTCTCTTCAGTATCCCAGGGTCTGCAGTGTGTATATTAGTAGCTATAGTTAATAGTAGTTGTGTAACAGTGTGTGGTTGTGTTCCTCCTCTTCAGTATCTTCAGTATCCCAGTGGTCTAGTATCCCAGGGTCTACAGTGTGTATTAGTAGCTATAGTTAATAGTAGTTGTGTAACAGTGTGTGGTTGTGTTCCTCTCTTTCAGTATCCCAGGGTCTACAGTGTGTATATTAGTAGCTATAGTTAATAGTAGTTGTGTAACAGTGTGTGGTTGTGTTCCTCTCTCTTCAGTATCCCAGGGTCTGCAGTGTGTATATTAGTACCTATAGTTAATAGTAGTTGTGTAACAGTGTGTGGTTGTGTTCCTCTCTCTTCAGTATCTTAGGGTCTACAGTGTGTATATTAGTAGCTATAGTTAATAGTAGTTGTGTAACAGTGTGTGGTGGTGTTCCTCTCTCTTCAGTATCCCAGGGTCTACAGTGTGTATATTAGTAGCTATAGTTAATAGTAGTTGTGTAACAGTGTGTGGTTGTGTTCCTCTCTCTTCAGTATCCCAGGGTCTGCAGTGTGTATATTAGTAGCTATAGTTAATAGTAGTTGTGTAACAGTGTGTGGTTGTGTTCCTCTCTCTTCAGTATCCCAGGGTCTACAGTGTGTATATTAGTAGCTATAGTTAATAGTAGTTGTGTAACAGTGTGTGGTTGTGTTCCTCTCTTCAGTATCCCAGGGTCTACAGTGTGTATATTAGTAGCTATAGTTAATAGTAGTTGTGTAACAGTGTGTGGTGGTGTTCCTCTCTTCAGTATCCCAGGGTCTGCAGTGTGTATATTAGTAGCTATAGTTAATAGTAGTTGTGTAACAGTGTGTGGTTGTGTTCCTCTCTCTTCAGTATCCCAGGGTCTGCAGTGTGTATATTAGTAGCTATAGTTAATAGTAGTTGTGTAACAGTGTGTGGTTGTGTTCCTCTCTCTTCAGTATCCCAGGGTCTGCAGTGTGTATATTAGTAGCTATAGTTAATAGTAGTTGTGTAACAGTGTGTGGTTGTGTTCCTCTCTCTTCAGTATCCCAGGGTCTGCAGTGTGTATATTAGTAGCTATAGTTAATAGTAGTTGTGTAACAGTGTGTGGTTGTGTTCCTCTCTCTTCAGTATCCCAGGGTCTGCAGTGTGTATATTAGTAGCTATAGTTAATAGTAGTTGTGTAACAGTGTGTGGTGTGTTCCTCTCTCTTCAGTATCCCAGGGTCTGCAGTGTGTATATTAGTAGCTATAGTTAATAGTAGTTGTGTAACAGTGTGTGGTTGTGTTCCTCTCTTCAGTATCCCAGGGTCTGCAGTGTGTATATTAGTAGCTATAGTTAATAGTAGTTGTGTAACAGTGTGTGGTTGTGTTCCTCTCTTCAGTATCCCAGGGTCTGCAGTGTGTATATTAGTAGCTATAGTTAATAGTAGTTGTGTAACAGTGGGTGGTTGTGTTCCTCTCTCTTCAGTATCCCAGGGTCTACAGTGTGTATATTAGTACCTATAGTTAATAGTAGTTGTGTAACAGTGGGTGGTTGTGTTCCTCTCTCTTCAGTATCCCAGGGTCTACAGTGTGTATATTAGTAGCTATAGTTAATAGTAGTTGTGTAACAGTGTGTGGTTGTGTTCCTCTCTCTTCAGTATCCCAGGGTCTACAGTGTGTATATTAGTAGCTATAGTTAATAGTAGTTGTGTAACAGTGTGTGGTTGTGTTCCTCTCTCTTCAGTATCCCAGGGTCTGCAGTGTGTGCGTTCTCCATGGATGACATAGAGAAGGTGTTCAGAGGACGATTTAAAGAACAGAAAACACCTGACTCTGTCTGGACCGCCTTCCCAGAGGAGAGACTGCCCAAACCCAGGTATGTACCTGTACCTTTACCTTAACCCAGGTATGTACCTGTACCTTTACCCAAACCCAAACCCAGGTATGTACCTGTACCTTTACCCAAACCCAGGTATGTACCTGTACCTTTACCCAAACCCAAACCCAGGTATGTACCTGTACCTTTACCTTAACCCAGGTATGTACCTGTACCTTTACCCAAACCCAAACCCAGGTATGTACCTGTACCTTTACCTTAACCCAGGTATGTACCTGTACCTTTACCCAAACCCAGGTATGTACCTGTACCTTTACCCAAACCCAGGTATGTACCTGTACCTTTACCCAAACCCAAACCCAGGTATGTACCTGTACCTTTACCTTAACCCAGGTATGTACCTGTACCTTTACCCAAACCCAGGTATGTACCTGTACCTTTACCCAAACCCAAACCCAGGTATGTACCTGTACCTTTACCCAAACCCAGGTATGTACCTGTACCTTTACCCAAACCCAGGTATGTACCTGTACCTTTCCCCCAGGTATGTACATGTACCTTTCCCTAACCCAGGTATGTACCTGTACCTTTACCCAAACCCAGGTATGTACCTGTACCTTTACCCAAACCCAGGTATGTACCTGTACCTTTACGCAAACCCAGGTATGTACCTGTACCTTTACCCAGGTATGTACCTTTACCCAAACCCAGGTATGTACCTGTACCTTTACCCAAACCCAGGTATGTACCTTTACCCAAACCCAGGTATGTACCTGTACCTTTACCCTAACCCAGGTATGTACCTGTACCTTTACCCAAACCCAGGTATGTACCTGTACCTTTACCCAAGCCCAGGTACTATATCTACAGTATGTCAGTCTCTAACCCCGACCCAAACCCAGGTACTATACCTACAGTATGTCAGTCTCTAACCCTGACCCAAGCCCAGGTACTATATCTACAGTATGTCAGTCTCTAACCCTGACCCAAGCCCAGGTACTATATCTACAGTATGTCAGTCTCTAACCCCGACCCAAACCCAGGTACTATACCTACAGTATGTCAGTCTCTAACCCTGACCCAAGCCCAGGTACTATACCTACAGTATGTCAGTCTCTAACCCTGACCCAAGCCCAGGTACTATACCCTACAGTATGTCAGTCTCTAACCCTGACCCAAGCCCAGGCACTATACCTACAGTATGTCAGTATCTAACCCTGACCCAAGCCCAGGTACTATACCCTACAGTATGTCAGTCTCTAACCCTGACCCAAGCCCAGGTACTATACCTACAGTATGTCAGTCTCTAACCCTGACCCAAGCCCAGTATGTCTCAGTAAGTGTATGTCAGTCTCTAACCCTGACCCAAGCCCAGTATGTCTCAGTAAGTGTATGTCAGTCTCTAACCCTGACCCAAGCCCAGTATGTCTCGGTAAGTGTATGTCAGTCTCTAACCCTGACCCAAGCCCAGTATGTCACAGTAAGTGTATGTCAGTCTGCACAACAACAGGTACATGACCCACCCTTGAGTTTATGATGCAGGGCAGGACTGTATTGTCACTATAACCTTGAGTTTTGGTCTCATTGAGATAAACCCTCTTTAACAAGAGAGACATGGTCTATGACCACACACACACGTACACACGTACACACGTACACACACACACACACACACACACACACACACACACACACACACACACACACACACAGCTGATGGTTATTAGCAGTAAATAATTAATCTGGATATTTAGACGCGTTGCATATTTAACCTGTATTCACATACACACGTAGCTCAGCTCTCTGGCCCCAGAGCTCCACAGAGCTGCTCATTATGGTGGTAAATAATGAACATTCTAATCCTCTGTTAGGACTTCATGTTTACGGTGATACAGCAGCACGTCTCTTTGTTGTCCTGACAGGCATCTGCTCCTCTCTCATACCCTAACCCCTCTCCTCAGTTCAATTCAATAGTCAACATTATTAGTCCCTACAGGGTGATGGTAGCTGGGCTCATGTGTGACCTGTGTTGACCTTTGACCCCTCTCTGACCCCTATGACTCCAGGCCAGGCTGCTGTGCGGGTCACGGCCAGGCTGAGTCCTATAAGACCTCTATAGAGTTCCCTGATGAGACCCTCCTCTTCATCAAGTCTCACCCTCTCATGGACTCCTCCGTGCCTAACATAGGAGATGAGCCCTGGTTCACCAAGACACGCGTCAGGTAAGCACACACAGACAAGCACACACACGCACACATCGCAAGAGTTGCTTGTGGGATCTAAATTCCCGGGTAACAATCAACACAAAACTCAATCAAAATGCTAATTTGTAGATCGCACGGATGGCCTTTAAATACTGGCTTGATAATTCCTACTGAAGTCTGACTGTCCTCCTGTCTTGTCCTTGTCTCTCTAGGTACAGGCTGACAGCCCTGGCGGTGGACAACGCGGCTGGTCCACATGGTAACTACACGGTGCTGTTCATTGGTTCAGAGGCGGGCGTGGTGCTGAAGGTTCTAGCCAAGACTTCCCCTCTGTCCCTAAACGACAGCATCCTATTGGAGGAGATTGACCTGTTCAACAGAGCCAAGTACGGAACACTCACTACACGTCTCTCACTGTCTCTCTCTCTCTTACTCTCTTTGCGTCTCTCTCTTAGTCTCTGTATCACTGTCTTTCTCTTTTTTTGGTCTCATCTCTCACTCTGTGTTCTTCTCTTTCACGCTGTGTGTCTCTCACCGTCTGTCTCTCCTCTCTCTTCCTCAGTCTCTCTCGCTCTCCTCTTTCTTCCTTTCAGTATCGCTCTCCTGTCTTTCCCTGTCTCTCTCTTTCCTCTGTCACTTTCTCTTTCCTCTGTCTTCCTCTGTCTCTCCCTCTCTCTCTCTCTCTCTCTCTTTCTTTCTTTCTTTCTTTCTTTCTTTCTTTCCTCGGTCTTCCTCTGCCTCTCTCTCTCTCCTCTGTCTTCCTCTCAGTCTCTCGTTCTCTCTTGTCAGTAAGGGTATCAGGGCTAAACAGTGCCACTGTGATTACATCTGGAGAGTGAAACCGTAGACAGGCCTTTCTGATAAACAACCGATCAAGTAACCTGTAATCTGATTTCTGATTCTCCTCTGTCTCCCCCTCCACCACCCACCCTCCCTTTCTCTCCCCTACTCCCTCTCCTCTCCCAACCCATCTCTTCCCTCTCTTTTCTTCTCTCTGTCTCCCAGGTGTCTGTCTAACAGTGAGGATGACAGGCATATTTTGTCGCTCCATGTTGACAGAGACACACACAGTGTGTATGTAGCTTTCTCTAGCTGTGTGGTTCGCATGCCTCTCAGCCGCTGTGAGCGACACACTAACTGCCACAAGTGAGTCAGACACAGACACATACAGACACACACACACACACACACACACACACACGCATTCAGAAACATGCACACACTCCACTCCAAGGTTACTTTCTGCTGTACCTGGTCACAGGTTTGTGTGTTTATTGATGTTTTTTCTCTATCTACATGTCATAAACACTGAGTACCTGTAGCACACTGGTTAATATACAGCCAGACAGAGGTTAACTGGTGCTGCCTATTTAACCCTGTATGGTGAACTGTATATTTACAGATATATGTTAACCCTGGTTGTGTTTCTCCCCTAGGTCTTGTATAGCGTCCAGGGACCCCTACTGTGGCTGGATGCCTCATGGAGCCTGTGAGAGGATCCTGCCTGGAGTTCTGTGAGTACCAAGTATTACAATACTAAATAGTATGAATACTCAGGGCCCTAAAGTGTGATCAATTTGATCTCATATGCAACAAAATATTTTGCTGTGCGACCTGGAGTTTTTAATTTGGGAGCACCAGTGCAACCCCCAAAAAATCCCCCCCCAAAATGTTCTTTATTTTTAATAATAATGTTTGTAATGATAAGGCTTCGTTGTAACGTTGTTTCCCGAGCGCAGATTCGTTAGCACCATGATTGCACCATTAATCCAGTGGAGACTGCTTGTTTTTAGCCCAAACATTTCAAAAGATCTGACTCATATTACTGGAGCAACATTTATCTCTTCCGGTCACGGATTGGCCAGACACATTTTACATTCATAACATGTCACAGGCCTTTCTAAAACTATTGGCGGGACACATTTCACATTCATAACATGTCACAGGCCTTTCTAAAACTATTTGCGGGCCGCATTTGTTTTACACCTTGTTCAGTCATGTTTGTTAGCTCATTCGCTATCTAGCAAACAACCTGGTAACTTTACCAGTATATCCAAACATTTGGAGGCACAGAAAGAAAGGAAAGGGGATAGCTTCTTCAGGAGATCAAGGAATGATCAATGAATGAATGGAACAATGAATGGCACAAGCATTTCGCTACACCCGCAATAACATCTGCTAAATATGCGTACGTGACCAATACAATTGTATTTGATTTGAATGAGAGATGTCCTGCATGACATCATCACAAATCCTCTTAAAGATTCAGCGAACAATTTTCAATGTAATGCATCTCAATAGGAAAATAGTGCTTTTACATAATGTAGAAACCGTATATTCCCCAAAATTACTTTTTCATTTCAATGACAGGTATCTGTATCAACATTTTAGGTTTTTATAATAAACACATGTATTTACAGGGTTCCATATGAGTTTTTAGGCCACAACATGGGCTGTAGAGCAGCTAGACTTCATATAGGCTACATCTCAATCCATTTCAAAAATCAGATTTTCTGGTTCTCCTAACCTTTTTAAAGGTGGGAGGACCAGTGCTACCAATGAAAAAGGTAAATTTAGAGCCCTGTGCGTATGAAATATTACAATACTACCACAGTACTAAGCTAGGGTACATACTACAGAGTCCAGGAAAAACTTAAATAAAGGAAGGCCATGTTGGTTAGAGAGGTTTGGTTCTCGGCTCTAATCTTCTCCCCTCTGCCTCTCTCTTTCAGGTCTGGTTATGAGCAGGATGTAGAGTTTGGGAACACGGTTCAGCTGGGAGACTGCCATGGTGAGCCCCTCCCATTCATACCAACCCATCTCTTTCTCACTCTCTCTTGCTATCACACACCATCAGTCTGCACAACCAACCAGTAACACCAGTAACCACACCATACCAACACACCAATCAGTAACCCTCCCTACATGGTTCTATGTTCAGTATTAACATACACATCTACTGTAGATCCACATACGGTACACAGCCAGGCCACCTGCCTACTTGGAGGGAAGAAACATAGACGTGCTCTACCAGTAGCAGTACTAAGACAGTGTTGCTATAGGAGACACACCAGGCCGAACCATGGAACTAGAACAGGGGATAGAGGCCATGCATAGCTGTCTCTCCTCAGGTCTAGAGACAGACAAGACTTGGAGCAATAGGCCTACTCAGACAACCTGTCCTTTAGCTTTTTATCATTTGATTAAAAAGAACTACACTCTTAGTTATCGGGGCCTTTTTTTGTTTTGGGACTTTACTTTTGGGTTCCTTTATACTGATTTCTTGTTCCTTTAATTGTTTTAGTGTTTTTGGCCACTACATCAGCGACAGATTACAAATCATTTGGTGACCCGACCTCTGGTTAGTTGGATCTTTTATTCCGCTGGTTTCTTTCTTTCCTTGAACTCCGAACCCCTCTCTCCTTCCATCCTTCCTTCAACGCTGCTCACTCTTCATCTTATTTAACAAACCTCCTCTTCTTCAACACCTTTTTATCTTCTTCATCATCTCAACAAACATCATCACCGGGTCTCGTCAGAAATCTCCATCTCCACACGGACTCATTTCCTCACTTCATCTTCCTCACGCACTTCCTCTTTACTTCCTGCATGCTCACTCGGCGCCCCTCCCTCCTCTGACGTCATCACTGCTATGAAATCATCGCTGCTGTGTACCAAAGACCTTCCTCAGACAACTCTCACCCTTTTCCCCTTTCAAACTGTATCCTGTCTCAACAAAATGAATCTTACAACTGTATTTCTATGACTGGTAATGATAAATAAAATAGCTCTTGAATCAGAAAATGTATTATTTTTTCAAACAGCATTATCATAAAACATAAAACCTATTATGTTATGTAAACTAACCCACATGTGCGTACACATACCAATCCATGCCTACTAACCAGGATGTAAGCTAACAACCGGCTGGCCTCATGTCTACACACCGTGTTAACAGTTTGTTTGTCACCACAGACATGGAGTTGTCATCTACGTCATTCACAGACCAGCCCAGTGGGCCCATACACCCCCCAGTACCCCCAGTACTCACCCCCACCCTGAGCCCCCATCCTGGGCTTGGTCCTGGGGAAGGGCCTGGGTTGGGGCCTGGGGCTGGTTTTCCAGACCTGTATGGCTCAGGGTTTGTGCAGCAGGATGACCCGGCCACCTCCCATTCACTAGAGTCACTCCCAGGGGGCCTAGAGGGTAAGGCCTAGCAGGGAGAGAGAACTGCTGCCACCACACTGTATGGAGCCCTGACGGTCCGATAGCTGCTACAGCACACACACACACACACACACACACACACACAGTACCAGTCAAAAGTCCAGACACACCTACTCATTCAAGGGTTTTTCTTTATTTTTACTATTTTCTACATTGTAGAATAATAGTGAAGACAACAAAACTATGAAATACCATATGGCATCATGTAGTAACCAAAAAAGTGTTAAACAAATCAAAATATATGTTATATTTTAGATTCTTCGAAGTAGCCTTTGCCTTGATGGCAGCTTTGCACACTCTTGGCATTCTCTCAACCAGCTTCATGAGGAACTTGTTGGTTGCTTTTCCATCACTCTGCGGTCCAACTCATCCCAAACCATCTCAATTGGGTTGAGGTCAGGTGATTATGGAGGCCAGGTCATCTGATGCAGCACTCCATCACTCCCCTTTGTCAAATAGACTTACACAACTTGGAGGTGTGTTTTTGGGTCATTGATCTGTTGAAAAACAAATGATAGTCCCAATAAGCGCAAACCAGATGGGATGGCATATCGCAGCAGAATGCTGTGGTAGCCTTAAATAAGTAAATCACAGACCGTGTCACCAGCAAAGCCCCATCACACACACCCACGGTGGGAACCACACACGCGGAGATCATCCGTTCACCTGCTCTGTGCCTCACAAAGACACGGCGGTTGGAACCAAAAATCTCACATTTAGACTCATCAGACCAAAGGACAGATTTCCACTGGTCTAATGTCCATTGCTCATGTTTCTTGGCCCAAGCAAGTCTCTTATTATTATTGGTGTCCTTTTGTAGTGGTTTCTTTGCAGCAATTTGACCCTGAAGGCCTGATTCACATAGTCTCCTCTGAACAGTTGATGTTGAGATGGGTCTGTTATTTGAACTCTGTGAAGCATTTATTTGGGCTGCAATTTCTGAGGCTGATAACTCTAATGAACTTATCATCTGCAGCAGAGTAACTCTGGGTCTTCCTGTTCTGTGGCGGTCCTCATGAGAGCCAGTTTCATCATAACGCTTGATGGTTTTTGCGACTGCATTTGAAGAAACTTGTTGAAATTTTCTGTATTGACTGACCTTCATGTCTTAAAGTAATGATGGACTGTCATTTCTCTTTGCTTATTTGAGCTGTTCTTGCCATAATATGGACTTGGTCTTTTACCAAATAGGGCTATCTTCTGTATACCAACCCTACCTTGACACAACACAATTGATTGGCTCAAATGCATTGAGGAAAGAAATTCCACAAATGAACTTTTAACAAGGCACACCTGTTAATTGAAATGCATTGCAGGTGACTACCTCATAAAGCTGGTTGAGAGAATGCCAAGGGTGTGCAAAGCTGTCATTAAGGCAAAGGGTGGCTACTTTGAAGAATCTCAAATATAACATATATTTTGATTTGTTTAATACTTTTTTGGTTACTACATGATTCCATATGTGATATTTCATAGTTTTGATGTCTTCACTATTATTCTACAAGAAAAACCTTGAATGAGTAGGTGTGTACATTTTTGACTGGTACTGTACACACACACACACACCACATGCACGCACACACACACCACATGCACCACATGCACACACACACACACACACACGCACATGCACGCACACACACACACACGCACACACACACACACACACACACACACACACACACACACACACACACACACACACACACACACACACACACACACACACACACACACACACACACACTCTCAGGGGCAGGTATTTGGGATTACCATCAATTGATATAGCAGATTACATTTTTCAGATTTTGTTATGATTTATATTTCATCCAACTTCCTGTATTTTGATTTATTCATTGATTTGTCATGATTACAATGATTTTCTACATGGTGAAAATGTATTTTCTCCCTTTTTTAAACAATTCTTTCAAATCTTATCTTCAAACCTTCTGCACTTCTATATTCTTTCTTCAGACTCTTTATTTTGCCCCCGTTTCTCTCTCTGCCAGTAGACCCTATAACCCTGGCTGTTACAGTTGAAGGGTTAACCCTGTTTCCGGGTGTAAAGGGTTAACCCTGGGAGTTAGGTTTTTTAACCCTAGGAGCATTAGAGCAGGTCCCAGGCCTGTCCATTAACCCCTCTGGCTCCAGGACCTCTCTCTGTTAACCCTGGGAGCGTTAGAGCAGGTCCCAGGCCTGTCCATTAACCCCTCTGGCTCCAGGACCTCTCTCTGTTAACCCTGGGAGCGTTAGAGCAGGTCCCAGGCCTGTCCATTAACCCCTCTGGCTCCAGGACCTCTCTCTGTTAACCCTGGGAGCATTAGAGCACGTCCCAGGCCTGTCCATTAACCCCTCCAGCTCCAGGACCTCTCTCTGTTAACCCTGGGAGCATTAGAGCACGTCCCAGGCCTGTCCATTAACCCCTCCAGCTCCAGGACCTCTCTCTGTCTCTCTCCTGCTCTGTGAATGTTTAACTCGTCCATGTCTGTGGTTACTAACCAAGCTGCAGTCTAGAAACACAACAGCCTCACCATGTAGAGGACAAACTACAATCCTCTTCCCTTTGACAATGCTGGGGAGTCAATGGTTCATTGTCTTTCTGATTTTGTGAGAACAAGTCTTTCTCTGTCCTGGTTAGGAATGCACTAACCCTATTTCTATCTGGACAAATGTTTGACACTTGGTAGGGAAAAAGCAACACTTCAATTCTTCCTCTTCAAACTAACATAAAACTACTTCTTTTAGATTGGCTTACATCACCGGAGTGGTTGTGGGATCCTAACCATTTTCACCATGTATTTACAATTAAGAATGACGAGAGTGGAAGCCAATCTGAATGGTTTTGGCAATGATAAAATCCCTGTTGGATAGCGGACAGAATACCTTTAAGGGGAAAAGCAGAGAAACCATGCATGACTGAGTGTCCACAAGCTCACCGGATATAGAGGTGTAGTGTAAAACTGTGATTGGCTGTGATTGTGTGTGTCGGGGTGTTCGTTAACCAATGGGGTGTGTGACTTCAGGTGTGTGGGAGATTCAGGCGGGAGAAGCCAATCAGATGGTCCACATGAATATCCTGATCAGCTGTGTGTTGGCTGCCTTCCTCCTGGGGGCGCTAGTGGCCGGCCTGGTGGTGTTCTGCTACAGAGACTCTTTCCTCCGCCACAAGCCCCGGCACGCCCACAAAGATGCAGAGTCAGCCCCCTCCTGCAGCGACTCCACCGGATCCTTCGCTAAGCTCAACGGGCTCTTCGACAGTCCTGTCAAGGTAACGTGGAGCCCTGAATACAGAGTGCAATTTATGAGTCAACACATTATTCAGTAACCGAGTGTTACAGACTGACATTGTCGTTGTATCTCATGTAGATAGATAGAACCAGAGTGCGAATTATACCGTGACATTCAGGGTGTGGCGTCCACAATTTATTTTGAGGGGGGGGCTAATAATAATAATAAAGAAGTAATTTAATGGTAAAAATGTATTACCTTTTAATGTGGCATGAACACAACCAGTCAGGCAGGATGCTGTCGTCAAACAAATCACTTCCAAATGTAGGCTACCTGTGCATGTTCGTCCAGTCCAAAATAATCCAAACAGTGCAATGCATGTACTCTGATGACTGGAAATAGACATCTGCATGTACTCTGATGACTGGAAATAGACATCTGCATGTACTCTGATCACTGGAAATAGACATCTGCATGTACTCTGATGACTGGAAATAGACATCTGCATGTACTCTGATGACTGGAAATAGACATCTGCATGTACTCTGATCACTGGAAATAGACATCTGCATGTACTCTGATGACTGGAAATAGACATCTGCATGTACTCTGATGTCTGGAAATAGACATCTGCATGTACTCTGATGACTGGAAATAGACATCTGCATGTACTCTGATGACTGGAAATAGACATCTGCATGTACTCTGATGACTGGAAATAGACATCTGCATGTACTCTGATCACTGGAAATAGACATCTGCATGTACTCTGATGACTGGAAATAGACATCTGCATGTACTCTGATGACTGGAAATAGACATCTGCATGTACTCTGATCACTGGAAATAGACATCTGCATGTACTCTGATGACTGGAAATAGACATCTGCATGTACTCTGATCACTGGAAATAGACATCTGCATGTACTCTGATGACTGGAAATAGACATCTGTACTCTGATGTCTGGAAATAGACATGTACTCTGATGTCTGGAAAATAGACATCTGCATGTACTCTGATCACTGGAAATAGACATCTGCATGTACTCTGATGACTGGAAATAGACATCTGCATGTACTCTGATGACTGGAAATAGACATCTGCATGTACTCTGATCACTGGAAATAGACATCTGCATGTACTCTGATGACTGGAAATAGACATCTGCATGTACTCTGATGACTGGAAATAGACATCTGCATGTACTCTGATGACTGGAAATAGACATCTGCATGTACTCTGATGACTGGAAATAGACATCTGCATGTACTCTGATGACTGGAAATAGACATCTGCATGTACTCTGATGACTGGAAATAGACATCTGCATGTACTCTGATGACTGGAAATAGACATCTGCATGTACTCTGATGACTGGAAATAGACATCTGCATGTACTCTGATGACTGGAAATAGACATCTGCATGTACTCTGATCACTGGAAATAGACATCTGCATGTACTCTGATGACTGGAAATAGACATCTGCATGTACTCTGATGACTGGAAATAGACATCTGCATGTACTCTGATGACTGGAAATAGACATCTGCATGTACTCTGATGACTGGAAATAGACATCTGCATGTACTCTGATGACTGGAAATAGACATCTGCATGTACTCTGATGACTGGAAATAGACATCTGCATGTACTCTGATGACTGGAAATAGACATCTGCATGTACTCTGATGACTGGAAATAGACATCTGCATGTACTCTGATCACTGGAAATAGACATCTGCATGTACTCTGATGACTGGAAATAGACATCTGCATGTACTCTGATGACTGGAAATAGACATCTGCATGTACTCTGATGACTGGAAATAGACATCTGCATGTACTCTGATGACTGGAAATAGACATCTGCATGTACTCTGATGACTGGAAATAGACATCTGCATGTACTCTGATGACTGGAAATAGACATCTGCATGTACTCTGATGACTGGACGTAGATCTGTTTACAAAACACCAAAAAGTGTGCCTACTGACATTCGGCGAATACCATTGATTAGGCCAAATTAATTGATGCTTCTTGCTGACAAATTTAAATGTTTTATTCCTTGAAAAGTCGGGACAACTGAAATGGGTCTGAAACTGTCCTGGGGAAAATGGGTGGTTACCCTAACACACATGGTCAATTTACTAGACTAGGCTACAATGTGTAGGCCTATAGAGTACCACAATATGAGTCATAATACCCTCCAATCGTTTTTACACCATACATTTTTCCCATAGAGGATTTTAGAAACACTTCAAATAAGGGCTGTGTTTCGTGTAGGTTTACTTTGGCGTGACGTTTTAATAACCGTGTAAATCTCTAGGACAAGGTGATTTTTATCAATATAGTCGCCTGTGTTTATCCCCTAAAAATTAAACGCTAATGTGGCTATCATAAAGAACTACAAATACCATGATGATCTGGACAAGCCTGCCGAATAGAGGCAAAGGTAAGAATCTCTGGATTAACTATCTGTTAGCTAAATGTAGCAATTCTGTAAACTGTCTTGTGCAAGTTTTAACTTGACACAATACCTGTTAGCAAAGGTGTCAGCTAGAGACGACGTGCAGAAGCTTGCAGGGATTTGTAGTCTTGCATGATGTCTACGTTGTTGCTAATTAGCATTTTCAAACCGAAAAGTAAATAGAGCTGATTATATTGATAAAAGTCACCTTGTCCGAGAGAGATTTACATGGTTATTAAAACGTCACGCCTGGGTAAGCCTCCACGAAACACAGCCCTTATTTTAAGTGTTTCTAACATTTCCTATGAGAAAAATGAATGGAGGAAAAATGAATGGAACCATTTCCATGTTTGACCGCTAGGTTTTATGGGTATTGACACCTCCACTGTGGGGTAGCCAGTGATGTAGTAGTAAATAAATGGTGGGTAAACTCTGATTGCCGGTTGCGGTGAAAAAAGTTACGCTCCCTATACTTTCAATGCATTTTTCAGAAAAGGAGGGTCAACTGCATTTTGTTGCCTTTACCCTCCACTAGGCCTACACTGCCAGTAGCCTACGCTCTCAACTGAAGCAATTTTACACACATGAACATAAACAGAACAGGTAGCCTACATTCAATATAATACACAAGTTGAATTCTTAGATTCTTCACAGATCGTGTGACATAAACCACAACCTTTCTTTCCCTACATTTATGACATTAATGATAGTGTAATTTGTAATTATTAAGCATTTAATGATTGAATTAGAAAATTGAACTTAAACCCTGTACTATTCCTGGATCTTGGAGATCTCGGAAAAAGCACTAAGTGTAACCATGCCTATGTAAAATATCCAAAATAATGTAGGCCTATGCCATTGCCAAATCGAAGTCTTCTGGAGAATCTACAATAGGCGTACAGTCATTAATGTTGGATGGAATGGTTGCGCATTGCTATTTAGCTGTAGGCTGGTTGTCTAGTGATATTGGAGACAATCATCAGCTGATCCAGGCAAGAAAACTGATATTGATTGAAAATAATAAAGCTAAATAAATGGTCTACTTCTGGTCGCAGATGGCACAGAGAACAGCGATACCCGCGCCCGCCTGAGAAACAAAGCAATGAGCGCTCTAAACAGCAGACTGACAAAAGCAAACAATTATGAATGAACGGATAAATCTAATGCATTGGAATTAAAGGCTATTTTTATCAAGGGGACTTGGCAAACAAATGGCGAAATTGAGCAAGTGCAAAGAAAAATCTGTGTTTAAAGGAGCTCAGCTGAGGCTGAAATTCAGCACTAGTGAGTGGACAGTGCTGTGGACAGGGAGACGGTAGAAATAGCCACATAGAAATAAATGGTTTAAACCATGACAGAAAGGTGGGGGTGTTCGATTAATTTGTCAACTTTTATTTTCATATTTACCACTGCTTTTAAACAAAGTTGGACTTTTGTTTCATTCAGGGGAGCTGAGCCCCCCCCCTGGCTCCCCTGTAATTCACATTTACAGTGCCTTCGGAAACTCCAAGTGGGCTGTCATGTGCCTTTTACTGAGCAGTGGCTTCCATCTGGCAACTCTACCATAAAGGCCTGATTGGTGGAGTGCTACAGAGATGGTTGTCCTTCTGGAAGGTTCACCCATCTCCACAGAGGAACTCTAGAGCTCTGTCAGAGTGACCATCAGGTTCTTGGTCACCTCCCTGACAAAGGCCCTTCTCCCCCGATTGCTCAGTTTGGCCAGCAGGCCAGCTTTAGGAAGAGTCTTGGTGGTTCCAAACTTCTTCCATTTAAGAATGATGGAGGCCTCTGTGTTCTTGGGAACCGTCAATGCTGCAGACATTTTTGGGGGTATTGTGTGTAGATTGCTGAGGATTTTATTTTTTTTTTATTTTTTTTATTTAATCCATTTTATAATAAGGCTGTAATGTAACAAAATTTTGAAAAAGTCAAGGGGTCTGGATACTTTCTGAAGGCACTGTGTGTGTATGTATGTATGTATGTATGTATGTATGTATGTATGTATGTATGTATGTATGTATGTATGTAATGTAATGTAATGTAATGTGTGTGTGTGTGTGTGTGTGTGTGTGTGTGTGTGTGTGTGTGTGTGTGTGTGTGTATGTGTGTGTATGTACAGTATGTGTTGGCTGGAGGAACCAAATGAACAAAGCCCTCTCTTCTGTCCTGTCTTGTCTCCAGGAGTACCAGCCAAGTCTGGACTGTCCCAAGCTGTACACCAACTTACTGAGCAGTGGTAAGGACCTGACGCCTAACGGAGACACCAAGACCATGATCCTCCGGGACGGCTGTCAGCCCCCCGAGCTGGCCGCCCTGCCCACCCCCGAGTCTACCCCTGTGCTGCAGCAGAAAGGCCTGCAGCCAATCAGGAACCAATGGGAGCGAGCCAATCACCACGGGAAGATCAACGGATCCAGGAAGAACTCCAACTCTACCTCCTCCTCCATTGCCAAGAGTCCCCAGTTCCACCCCAGTTCCCCCCCCCCTCACCCCCAGCCCCACCCACACCCTGCGCTGGGACACTCCCACATCCCCAGCGCCGTCGTTCTTCCCAACGCCACGCACGAATACCGCAGTGGTTACCATGGAAACCCGACAGACGACGTCACGCCGCCGCGCACCCTGGACAGGAAGCCAGAGAACATGGAACACCTGCAGGCCACGCCCCCTCATTCTAAAGGAAGCAGGAAGGAGCAGAAGAGGTCACTGGATGCCAGGAACACACTGAACGACCTGCTGAAGCACCTGAACGATGCTAACACGGCTAACGCTAGCTCCAAGGCTATCCTCCAAGAGGGGGCCGGCTCAGCGCCCCGACCCAGCAGACAACACCTGATGCTGGAGCCTCTAGGGGACATCACTGAGGTTCCCCCCAAGGTCCCCAGCCGAGAGGCCTCTCTTTACTCCCCCTCCTCCTCCTCCTCCCTGCCCAGGCACAGCCCCACCAAGAGGGTTGATGTCCCACTGCCCTCCACCCCTAGCTCCCCCACAGGCAGCCTGGGCATGGGAGGAAGCATGAGTGGCACCCTGGAGAGGAGGTACGGCTCTCATCACAGGATCTCTTCTCACAGACACTCCCTCACCGCCACCTCTCCCAACGGGGTCAGTATGGGGGTGTCGTTGTCCCACCAACACAGTATGAACAGAGGGGGGTACATGCCCCCCACCCCTCCCTCCAGACTGGACTCTCAGAGGGGGCTTCACTCCCCCCATCAACACCCCCCCTCCCTGTCCCGCCAGAGCAGCTACAGTGGACACGGCTCGCTCCCCCGCCAGGGGCTTAAACGGACCCCGTCCCTAAAGCCTGACGTCCCCCCTAAACCCAACGCCTTCACCCCACAGACTCCTCAGATGAGGGTGGTCAACAAGTACAGCTACTAGGACACTATAGACACTATGGAGTGTACTAACTGGGACGGGGCAGGGGCACTACTGAGTGTGCTCTAGAGCCAGACTGGTTGTGAGAAGGCTTAGGGAGAGAGTAGGACCATGTGTGTGTCGGGGTGTGTTCCCCGTGGAATGATTCATTCCTTCACTCTAAAAAGAGAAAATCACACCAGATGTGACGTGGAGGTCTGTGTCTTGTCTTGTGGCTCCATGTTTCTCTCCATCTCACAACACACTGGTCAGTCTCCTCTAACCCTGACCCCTGGCCCTGACTCACTAACCCCAGCCCAGCCCCAGGACATAAGGCAGGGTGGGGGTAGATGGGGGTAGGGGTGCTGTAGGGGACTAGCGTGGCCCCCAGTGTGTAGCCTGGCCCTATGATCCCGACTGTGGACGGTACGAGGTCTAACTCCGAGAACTACTTGAAGAATGGGTCTGATGTCTCACTGTCACTAAGCACTGTCTGTTTGTGTCACAAATGGCACCCTATTCACCTTTGTTGTCAACTACTTCTGACCACGGCACATAGGCCTGGTTGTACCTAGTGCACTATATAGGGAATAAGGGTGCCATTTGGGGGACACCCTCTGTCTTCCCATGAATGTGAACTGGACTGAACTGAACAAGGAGGAGGAATACAATAGAACTGTTTGTATCTTATCTGTCTGACTGATGGGGGAGAGCAGTGAGGAGACACACTAAACATAGTGTCCCTTTAGTGTCCCTTTAGAGGTGTTTAACTCAACTATAAAGACAGAGGAGGAAGGAAGGCAACAGAGAGAACACCACTGTGTGTCAGCTGGAGGGCAAAACCCAATGTACAGCAAACACATACACACACACTTTCCTTGAGGAGGTGAAAGGCCTGGCTGCCTACGTACCCTAACAGGGACCCTCTGTAACTCACTGGGATATCTACTAAACACGTTTGCTGCTATTGGTTTATGATGAGTAATGTATGTTGAGTGTATTTAGTCCTCTTATGCGTCTGTACCCTACAGCTGCCATTGTCTCCTGACGTGTGTGTGTGTGTGTGTGTGTGTGTGTGTGTGTGTGTGTGTGTGTGTGTGTGTGTGTGTGTGTGTGTGTGTGTGCGTACAGACCATGCAATTCAATGCACTGTTAGAACAGGCTCCAGTGACATCAGAGTCCTCTATCAACACATACCACTCTTCTCCTGTCTCACACAGACACACAGATACAAACGGGCGATGCAGAGACCTTTCCTCCAGTCTTTCAATGTAGCAGAGTGGTATTTAGAAACATTTCCTCCAACCCACTTCAACAGGCTGGTGTTGTTTTGGTTTGGTTTTCTTTATTTTATTCAGAAATGAAAGACGTAAACATTTTATGCAACACCAATGGGTTTAGTTCTGTCAGGTTGAAATGGCGTCCTGTAACATGTCTGTCTGTCTCACCTGCCAACTGCATGTCCATCACTAGTGTTAGTCTCTGTGCTCCGTTGGGAGTTCACACACTGCTCTCTGTGTGGTAGTTGCCCCAAGGTACAGATGCAGGATCAGCTTACCCTCTCTCAAACCTAATCTTAACCATTTCCAGGGTAAATGATCTTAGATCTTCGGTTCTCTGGTTGCCATTTTGGTTCCAGAGGCAGTGTTGTGTTTGCAGTTTCCCAGTGAGTGACAAGTGTACAATCACACCAACATCTACCAATGTGTCCTACCGAGTCATGCTGGTAATGACAAGATACTGTACATATTATAAATATATGAGTATACATATTTTTAGGCCAGTTAACCCCAATCTGTGCATCGTGTGCCTTAATTCAACGAATGATCGATATACAGAAATACTGAGGGAAAAAAGTGATTTGGTCCTGAATGTCATTATTGTTACAATATAACCTAAGCAACTCTGATTATTTGAATTCAGAGTGAAATTTGTGTTCTGCATTTCAATTTGTATTTATCTACCAAACTGCAGTTATTTTGATTCTAGAACTAAGAGTCGGTTTAGTCACCAACATTCCATTACAGAATGCAGGCTGAAGCAAAGCATGCTGGGATTACAGTATCCGTATATGACCTCATGAAGAAGAAGGCTGCTGATAGACCAAGCTGAGGTTCCATGCAGTGAATGTACTATTATGGCATGGGGATGTAGACTGACTCTTGTCTTTTCTCTAAACGCTTTGCTTCAAAACACTCAGCTCAACATGGCACTATACAGCCAATATACAGTAAACAGTCAATACAGTACTCAATAAGCCATCCAACCCAGTATTAAGGTAAACACTCCGGGTAATTATTATAGATCAGAGATGTGTATCTAATGGCTTAATAAACTGTTCCATTAGACTGAGCAGTGGTCATGTGACCGGGACATGTATAACAACAGGATGTGGGTCAGATCTCCCATTGACAATGAGGTTCATGATTTGGGTACATTTACTTTATTTGGGGAATTAATTTGTCTTCCTGTTTGGAACCCGAAGCCACATTTTGTTTCAAAAAGATAATGGTATTAATTAAAGTCTGTTGTCTATCAGTCATCTTCTGCTAACCAGCGTTTGGGCTCAGACACACACACACACACACACCACACACACACACACAGACACCCCTGTTCCATTCATCCAGACAGGCTGTGCTCAGCTGTCTTGTGCATTGCCATATTGACCTGGGTCTTTGTGTTGCAGTGTCAGTCTAAAGCCTTCCTACCCTCCTGTCTATCTATGCTCTGTGTGTGCAGATGAACCAGCCTCGTTGACATTACCTTTCTAATACTGTTCTGATTGGACAGTAAGCCCTCCTGATGTTTGTTCAGAGTGTTTGTAGTTATGTTGTAAAGTTGGAACTGTGAATGTGTACAAAATGATCGTCTTTTGTTTCAGGACTTCTTGTTGAATTTTTTTTAACACGGCATGTATAGTTGAAATAAAATATTACTGCACAGAATTCTGATTCTGAGAGAGACCCTTGTTTTTCATGATTCTCAGAAGACAGCGGATTAGACCAGTGACTCTCTAATCCAGTTAGTGAGTACAAGATGCAGCGATCACTGAACTCACTAGAGGAGTCAGACATCAACATACTGTTCATGTTCAACTGTATTGATTTAGCAAAGCTTTTGTTTAATTAGAGTTTCATGAGTGAAATCTTAACTGGGACACTAATGCCTATATTTATACTAGTGTTCCTTCTTCAACATATCCCACAGCAGAAGAACAGGCTATTTGCCTCCATGCACCCCTGCTAACATCACAAACCACTAGCTAACATCAAGCACTATTTACACCTCTGCCAAATAATGTCCTATTTTCCTCTGGCACTGAGTGAGCTACATATCTACAGTTATACATGTAAGACAGCATTGTTTCAGAAGAACAGGCCAGGCTGTTTCTGCTTAGGGTTGCCAATAAGTCATTGTTGCCTTGCCAATAGTGTTGTTGTCTTGCCAACAACAATGTTGATTTCCAAAGCAAAGTAGTGCTGTTGCATGCCTAGGCTTTAGCTTAGTGGGCTTACATGGTCTTGAGGTTTGCAGATGTCCTTGGTTCAATTCCCCTTTGGTCATAGCAGCGCAGGATTGGTGATTAACATCTGAGAGGAGATCTGTTGCAGAGCAGAGGGTATTTGTGTGTGTGTGGTCATGTGGGAAAGTTTCCAGAGTGGTTTGTTGCCGTGGAGATGAACATCAGGTCCCTTCCTGCTCTGGGCTTAAGATCTGAGCTTCAGCACTGTGCCAGGCCCTTGAACACACACTAACACACCGTACACATGCACACTAACCCAGTACGGTCACAGTGATGAGATGAGATATAGAAGAGCGGACCAGGCCTGGGTGGGGGTATGAGGAGGCTACTCTTAACCTGCTTGATCCGTTGAATGAGCAATAATAATGCTGAAGAATGACATCCTCTGTTTTACAGATACACACTAACACACAGTGGGGTTCTGCTTATGATTCCATGATTCATGGTGTTGTCATTACAGTGGCAGATGTAGTGCTATTTAATGGCTCCTCTATTTGCCTGCAACCCCCCCATGCTGTAATACTGTTCCTGAAGGACACCATGCCCCCCCCAGTCATGCTGTAACACTGGGCCTGAAGGACACCATGCCTGCTACCCCTACCCCCAGGCATGCACACCATAACACTGGGCCTGAAGGACACCATGCATCTGGAGGTCATTCTCCTCTCAGTCACCACTACA
>NW_024607793.1:5000-37287 GCF_018296145.1 Oncorhynchus tshawytscha | reverse complement strand
CCATCACACACACGCACACCATCACGCACACGCACACCATCACACACACGCACACCATCACACACACGCACACCATCACGCACACCATCACGCACACCATCACGCACACCATCACGCACATGCACACCATCACGCACACGCACACCATCACACACACACCATCACACACACACCATCACACACACACCATCACACACACCATCACACACACCATCACACCATCACACACACGCACACCATCACACACACGCACACCATCACACACACACCATCATGCACACCATCACGCACACCATCACACACACGCACACCATCACACACACGCACACCATCACGCACACCATCACACACACGCACACCATCACACACGCACACCATCACGCACACGCCCTCACACACACACGCCCCGCACACCATCACGCACGCTCACCATCACACACGCACACCATCACACACGCTCACCATCACACACGCTCACCATCACACACGCTCACCATCACACACGCTCACCATCACACACGCTCACCATCACACACGCTCACCATCACACACGCCACCATCACACACGCTCACCATCACACACGCTCACCATCACACACGCTCACCATCACACACGCTCACCATCACACACGCTCACCATCACACACGCTCACCATCACACACGCTCACCATCACACACGCTCACCATCACACACGCTCACCATCACACACGCCACCATCACACACGCTCACCATCACACACGCTCACCATCACACACGCTTACCATCACACACGCTTACCATCACACACGCACACCATCACACGCTTACCATCACACATACGCCATCACACACATCACACACACCATCCCACACACATCACACCATCACACACACATCACACCATCACACCATCACACATACGCCATCACACACACCAGGGTCCAGTAGGGAACAGTGTCTATAACTAGTGTGTGTCTCCAGGGTCCAGTAGGGAACAGTGTCTATAACTAGTGTGTGTGTGTCTCCAGGGTCCAGTCAGGGGACAGTGTCTATAACTAGTGTGTGTGTGTCTCCAGGGTCCAGTCAGGGGACGAGTGTCTATAACAGAAGGCGAGCAGCTCCAGTGTGATGGAGAGTGATAAGGAGATGGATGGATGAGGATTCTACGAGCCAACGGAGACGAAGGATACATCCCCTCATCCTACGTCAAATTCTAGACAATAACACACATGCACACACACACACACACACATGGATACACCGATTTAACACACACACGGACGGACAGACACACACTCCTTTCAGCCAAGGACTTCCATTCTGTGTGTTTAAGCAGTACCACCCCTTCATCTCTCTCTACCTCTCTCCCACTCTCTCTCTACCTCTCCCACTCTCTCTCTCTCTCCCACTCTCTCTCTCTCACTCTCTCACTCTCTCTCTACCTCTCTCACTCTCTCTCTGCCTCTTCCTCTCTCTACCTCTTCTCCTCTCTCTCCTCTCTACCTCTCTCTCACTCTCTCTACCTCTCTCTACCTCTCTCCACCCCTCCTCCTCTCCCTCCACCCCTCTCTCCCAGTCCCATTCCTCTCTCCCTATACTTACCTAATCACAGATCATTAGTTGCCATGACATTGTGATTGTTTTATATTAAATGACTGCTATCCTAGTTATCAGATTTGGATGAAATTGTTATCAGCTGGATGGTGAAGCCACTATTTTATGGACCTGCGTCCCAAACACCACCCTGTTTCCTATATAGTGTACTTGTTTGTCACATGTTCTCTCATCAGAAGAGTGGTTAGATCCCAAATGATACCCTATATAGAACACTACTGTTGATCAGGGCCCTATTCCCTATATAGTGCACTACTATAGACCAGAGCCCTATTCCCTATATAGTACACTACTATAGACCAGAGCCCTATTCCCTATATAGAACACTACTATAGACCAGAGCCCTATTCCCTATAGAGAACACTACTATAGACCAGAGCCCTATTCCCTATAGAGAACACTACTGTAGACCAGGGCCCTATTCCTATATAGAACACTACTATAGACCAGAGCCCTATTCCTTAGAACACTACTATAGACCAGGCCCTATTCCCTATATAGAACACTACTATAGACCAGAGCCCTATTCCCTATATAGAACACTACTATAGACCAGAGTCCTATTCCCTATATAGAACACTACTATAGACCAGAGCCCTATTCCCTATATAGAACACTACTATAGACCAGAGCCCTATTCCCTATAGAACACTACTATAGACCAGAGTCCTATTCCCTATATAGAACACTACTTTAGACCAGAGCCCTATTCCCTATATAGTGCACTACTATAGACCAGAGCCCTATTCCTTATATAGTGCACTACTTTGACCAGAGGCCTATTCCCTATATAGAACACTACTGTAGACCAGGGCCCTATTCCCTATATAGTGCACTAATTTTGACCAGATCCCTATTCCTATATAGTGCACTAATTTTGATCAGAGACCTATTCCCTATATAGAACACTACTGTTGATCAGGCCCTATTCCCTATATAGTACACTACTGTTGATCAGGGCCCTATTCCCTATATAGTACACTACTGTTGACCAGGGCCCTATTCCCTATATAGTACACTAATTTTGATCAGAGGCCTATTCCCTATATAGTGCACTAATTTTGATCAGAGGCCTGTGAGGAATAGGGGGGCCAATTGGGACGCAGACTGTATGTGAAACTGATCAGTTTTAAATGTTTCTGCGGTTCTTATTGGTTGTCTGATTCTCTGACCATGTCTGTGGTTGTTATGGTTACCGTCTGATCCAGTTCATACAGACTGTTTTGGTTGTTGTTTCTTTGTTCTGTTTATCTCTCTCTTGTGGTTTAACTGTTGTGGTCAGGTTCTGGCCAATCAGATGGGTCCGTGGTCAGGTTCCTGCCAATCAGGGGTCAGGTTCTGGCCAATCAGATGGGTCAGGTTCTGGCCAATCAGATGGGTCAGGTTCTGGCCAATCAGATGGGTCAGTTTCTGGCCAATCAGATGGGCGAGGTCGGGTTCTGGCCAATCAGATGGGTCCGGGGGTCAGGTTCTGGCCAATCAGATGGGTCCGTCAGGTTCTGGCCAATCAGATGGGTCCGGGTCAGGTTCTGGCCAATCAGATGGGTTTCTGGCCAATCAGATGGGTCCTGGTCAGGTTCTGGCCAATCAGATGGGTCTGGTCAGGTTCTGGCCAATCAGATGGGTCCGTGGTCAGGTTCTGGCCAATCAGATGTCCGTGGTCAGGTTCTGGCCAATCAGATGGGTCCGTGGTCAGGTTCTGGCCAATCAGATGGGTCCGTGGTCAGGTTCTGGCCAATCAGATGGGTCCGTGGTCAGGTTCTGGCCAATCAGATTGGTCCGTGGTCAGGTTCTGGCCAATCAGATGGGTCCGTGGTCAGGTTCTGGCCAATCAGATGGGTCCGTGGTCAGGTTCTGGCCAATCAGATGGGTCCGTGGTCAGGTTCTGGCCAATCAGATGGGTCCGTGGTCAGGTTCTGGCCAATCAGATGGGTCCGTGGTCAGGTTCTGGCCAATCAGATGGGTCCGTGGTCAGGTTCTGGCCAATCAGATGGGTCCGTGGTCAGGTTCTGGCCAATCAGATGGGTCCGTGGTCAGGTTCTGGCCAATCAGATGGGTCTGTGGTGGTGTTGTGACTGCTGTCTAACTCCTCCTGGAGGACCCTGGTGTTTCTGATAGTTTAACTTCCGTCCGGGATTCAATCAAAGGCGCATTGTGGATTATGAGCAAACCAAACTAGACTGTTCAATCAAATGTTCAGCTGACATCCGCAGCGTTTACCATGACAACCAGAGGAATGAGCTGGTTAACGGTGCGACGTGGTCAGTGCACCTTTAGGTTGAATCCCAGCCGTCTCATTCAGACCTGGGACACCAAATCATGTATCAATTACATGTCCCAAAATGGCACCCTATTCCCTATATAGTCCCCTACCTTTGACCAGAGGCCCACGGGGGTAGCGGGAGGCCACGGGTAGCGGGAGGACCACGGGTAGCGGGAGGCCCACGGGAACGGGGGGTAACGGGAGGCCCACGAGGTAACGGGGGATAACGGGAGGCCCACGAGGTAACGGGGGATAACGGGAGGCCCACGGGGTAATGGGGGATAACGGGAAGGCCCACGGGGTAGCGGAGGCCCACGGGGTAGCGGGAGGCCCACGGGGTAGCCCCACGGGGTAGCGGGGGTAACGGGAGGCCCACGGGGGTAGCGGGAGGCCCACAGGGGAGGCAGTGTCTGTCAGCCCTCCAGGTCTGTTTGACCTCACAGGGGAACAGGAGGCCACAGGGGAGGCAGTGTCTGTCAGCCCTCCAGGTCTAGTTTGACCTCACAGGGGAACAGGAGGCCACAGGGGAGGCAGTGTCTGTCAGCCCTCCAGGTCTAGTTTGACCTCACAGGGGAATAGGAGGCCCACGGGGGAATAGGGGCCACAGGGGAATAGGAGGCCCACGGGGGAATAGGAGGCCACAGGGGAACAGGACAGTGTCTGTCAGCCCTCCAGGTCTAGTTTGACCTCACAGGGGAACAGGAGGCCCACAGGGAGGCATTCTGTCAGCCCTCCAGGTCTAGTTTGACCTCACAGGGGAATAGGAGGCCCACGGGGAATAGGGGCCACAGGGGAACAGGACAGTGTCTGTCAGCCCTCCAGGTCTAGTTTGACCTCACAGGGGAATAGGGGGCCACAGGGGAACAGGACAGTGTCTGTCAGCCCTCCAGGTCTAGTTTGACCTCACATCTCCCTGGTTAAATGGAACTGGGGGGGAACAGGACAGTGTCTGTCAGCCCTCCAGGTCTCGTTTGACCTCACATCTCCCTGGTTAAATGGAACTGGACTCGTCACTCGCTGCTTCTCAATGTTTTATGGAGTGTCTGTATGTTATTATTTGATCACATTTTAAAACTACTTATGTGTTGACCTCTAAATACCCTGTGAACTATTTTGATTGAGAATAAATAAAAAATAATAAATAGATTTATGTCAAATTTGATGTTTTGTTTCATTTTGTAGTGTGTTGTCTTTTTAACAGCCCAAAGTTGACACAGTGATGTTTTAAATCATCTGAATAGAAAATGTGTTAACTCAGAACGTTCCAGTGATTTCCCTTAAAAAAAACACCTGGCTGGTTGAGAAGAAAGTTGTAAACATGTTAATAGGGTAAACTCACCAGAATAAAGTTGTTACCAGGGTAAACTCTACAGAATAAAGTTGTTAACAGGGTAAACTCTACAGAATAAAGTTGTTACCAGGGTAAACTCTACAAAATAAAGTTGTTAACAGGGTAAACTCTACAGAATAAAGTTGTTAACAGGGTAAACTCTACAGAATAAAGTTGTTAACAGGTAAAACAGGGTTACAGAATAAGGTTGTTAACAGGGTAAACTCTACAGAATAAAGTTGTTAACAGGGTAAACTCTACAGAATAAAGTTGTTAACAGGGTAAACTCTACAGAATAAAGTTGTTAACAGGGTAAACTCTACAGAATAAAGTTGTTAACAGGGTAAACTCTACAGAATAAGGTTGTTAACAGGGTAAAACTCTACAGAATAAGGTTGTTAACAGGGTAAACTCTACAGAATAAGGTTGTTAACAGGGTAAACTCTACAGAATAAGGTTGTTAACAGGGTAAACTCTACAGAATAAAGTTGTTAACAGGGTAAACTCTACAGAATAAAGTTGTTAACAGGGTAAACTCTAAAGTTGTTAACAGAATAAGAATAAAGTTGTTAACAGGGTAAACTCTACAGAATAAAGTTGTTAACAGGGTAAACTCTACAGAATAAAGTTGTTAACAGGGTAAACTCTACAGAATAAAGTTGTTAACAGGGTAAACTCTACAGAATAAAGATTGTTAACAGGGTAAACTCACCAGAATAAAGTTGTTAACAGGGTAAACTCTACAGAATAAAGTTGTTAACAGGGTAAACTCTACAGAATAAAGTTGTTAACAGGGTAAACTCTACAGAATAAAGTTGTTAACAGGGTAAACTCTACAGAATAAAGTTGTTAACAGGGTAAACTCACCAGAATAAAGTTGTTAACAGGGTAAACTCTACAGAATAAAGTTGTTAACAGGGTAAACTCACAGAATAAAGTTGTTAACAGGGTAAACTCTACAGAATAAGGTTGTTAACAGGGTAAACTCTACAGAATAAGGTTGTTAACAGGGTAAACTCACCAGAATAAAGTTGTTAACAGGGTAAACTCTACAGAATAAAGTTGTTAACAGGGTAAACTCTACAGAATAAAGTTGTTAACAGGGTAAACTCACCAGAATAAAGTTGTTAACAGGGTAAACTCTACAGAATAAAGTTGTTAACAGGGTAAACTCACCAGAATAAAGTTGTTAACAGGGTAAACTCTACAGAATAAAGTTGTTAACAGGGTAAACTCTACAGAATAAAGTTGTTAACAGGGTAAACTCTACAGAATAAAGTTGTTAACAGGGTAAACTCTACAGAATAAAGTTGTTAACAGGGTAAACTCTACAGAATAAGGTTGTTAACAGGGTAAACTCTACAGAATAAAGTTGTTAACAGGGTAAACTCTACAGAATAAAGTTGTTAACAGGGTAAACTCTACAGAATAAAGTTGTTAACAGGGTAAACTCTACAGAATAAAGTTGTTAACAGGGTAAACTCTACAGAATAAAGTTGTTAACAGGGTAAACTCTACAGAATAAAGTTGTTAACAGGGTAAACTCTACAGAATAAGGTTGTTAACAGGGTAAACTCTACAGAATAAAGTTGTTAACAGGGTAAACTCTACAGAATAAAGTTGTTAACAGGGTAAACTCTACAGAATAAGGTTGTTAACAGGGTAAACTCTACAGAATAAGGTTGTTAACAGGGTAAACTCTACAGAATAAAGTTGTTAACAGGGTAAACTCTACAGAATAAAGTTGTTAACAGGGTAAACTCTACAGAATAAGGTTAACAGGGTAAACTCTACAGAATAAGGTTGTTAACAGGGTACATGTTAACTCTACAGAATAAGGTTGTTAACAGGGTTAACTCTACAGAATAAGGTTGTTAACAGGGTAAACTCTACAGAATAAGGTTGTTAACAGGGTAAACTCAACAGAATAAAGTTGTTAACAGGGTAAACTCTACAGAATAAAGTTGTTAACAGGGTAAACTCTACAGAATAAAGTTGTTAACAGGGTAAACTCTACAGAATAAAGTTGTTAACAGGGTAAACTCTACAGAATAAAGTTGTTAACAGGGTAAACTCTACAGAATAAAGTTGTTAACAGGGTAAACATGTTAATGTTGTTAACAGGGTAAACTCTACAGAATTTGTTAACAGGGTAAACCTACAGAATAGGTTGTTAACAGGGTAAACTCTACAGAATAAGGTTGTTAACAGGGTAAACTCCAGAATAAGGTTGTTAACAGGGTAAACTCTACAGAATAAAGTTGTTAGAGCAGGGTAAACTCTACAGAATAAAGGTTGTTACAGGGTAAACTCTACAGAATAAGCCCTGTTAACAGGGTAAACTCTACTAAGGTTGTTAACCAGGATGCCATTTGGGAAACTCTACAGGATGGGATGCCATTTGGGATGTAGACCTTCGCCAGGTTTATGAGGGGAAACCAACGCATCCACACCTGCTAGGTATGAACCCCGTGGGTGCGAACCACAGAAACACCCAGACACACACCCCAGGACATATTCATTAGGCACACACACAGACACACACACACACACAGAAACACACACAGAAACACCCAGACACACATCCCAGGACCTATTCATTAGGAGCACACACAGACACACACACACACAGAAACACACACAGACACACACAGAAACACCCAGACACACACAGAAACACCCAGACACACACACAAACACCCAGACACACACACAAACACCCAGACACACACACAAACACCCAGACACACACCCCAGGACATATTCATTAGGCACACACACAGACACAGACACACAGACACACAGAAACACACACAGAACACCCAGACACACACCCCAGGACATATTCATTAGGCACAGAAACACACAGACACACACACAAACACCCAGACACACAGGACATATTCACACACACAGACACACACACACACAAACACCCACACACACCCCAGGACATATTCATTAGGCGCACACACAGACACAGACACACACACACACACAGAAACACACACACAAACACCCAGACACACACCCCAGGACATATTCATTAGGCGCACACACAGACACAGACACACACACACACAGAAACACACACAGAAACACCCAGACACACACCCCAGGACATATTCATTAGGCGCACACACAGACACAGACACACACACACAAACACCCAGACACACACCCCAGGACATATTCATTAGGCACACACACAGACACAGACACAGACACACACACACAAACACACAGACACACACCCCAGGACATATTCATTAGGCACTGAAACGGACTGAAACAGAGAGGAAACACCTGATCTTATCCAATAACAAACTCTTTTTTATTATAATTTTTTTGCTACAAAAAGCTTCTACTGAATAATGATCCAGGTAAAAACGGGTTACAGATTTCAAACTGTTGTGCAACGTTGCGCCCTCCTGAATGCAGCCCAGGTCACAGAGTAGAGAGTTTAAAGGGTCAGAGTTCCGGGGAGAACTCCTCGGTAGGTTCCAGTTTGTTGGAGAGCACGGTGAGGATCTTGTCAAACTTGTCGTAGCGTTTCTCCTTGTCTGCCGCGGCTCCAGTCTGACCCCAGAACAGCCTCAGGGCAAACTCTGTCCTGAACCCCTCCAGCAGCTCTGGGATTGGCTCCCAGTCACCTGACGGGACAGAGTGACAGGGCCCACGGCCAATCAGTGACTCGGAATGGTTATGAGACAGGATTATTGTGATTTGATTTGGTGAATTGGATGTGTGCCTGTGTGTTTTCTATACATGTCTGTGTGTTTTTACAATGTGTGTGTTTTTACAATGTGTGTGTTTTTACAATGTGTGTGTTTTTACAATGTGTGTGTTTTTACAATGTGTTTGTGTTTTCCATAATGTGTGTGTTTTCCATAATGTGTGTGTGTGTTACCTGTGAGCAGGCTGAGTGTGTTACCTGTGAGCAGGCTGAGTGTGTTACCTGTGAGCAGGCTGTGTGTGTTACCTGTGAGCAGGCTGTGTGTGTTACCTGTGAGCAGGCTGTGTGTGTTACCTGTGAGCAGGCTGTGTGTGTTACCTGTGAGCAGGCTGAGTGTGTTACCTGTGAGCAGGCTGTGTGTGTTACCTGTGAGCAGGCTGTGTGTGTTACCTGTGAGCAGGCTGAGTGTGTTACCTGTGAGCAGGCTGAGTGTGTTACCTGTGAGCAGGCTGAGTGTGTTACCTGTGAGCAGGCTGTGTGTGTTACCTGTGAGCAGGCTGAGTGTGTTACCTGTGAGCAGGCTGAGTGTGTTACCTGTGAGCAGGCTGAGTGTGTTACCTGTGAGCAGGCTGTGTGTGTTACCTGTGAGCAGGCTGTGTGTGTTACCTGTGAGCAGGCTGTGTGTGTTACCTGTGAGCAGGCTGTGTGTGTTACCTGTGAGCAGGCTGAGTGTGTTACCTGTGAGCAGGCTGTGTGTGTTACCTGTGAGCAGGCTGTGTGTGTTACCTGTGAGCAGGCTGAGTGTGTTACCTGTGAGCAGGCTGAGTGTGTTACCTGTGAGCAGGCTGAGTGTGTTACCTGTGAGCAGGCTGTGTGTGTTACCTGTGAGCAGGCTGAGTGTGTTACCTGTGAGCAGGCTGAGTGTGTTACCTGTGAGCAGGCTGAGTGTGTTACCTGTGAGCAGGCTGTGTGTGTTACCTGTGAGCAGGCTGTGTGTGTTACCTGTGAGCAGGCTGTGTGTGTTACCTGTGAGCAGGCTGAGTGTGTTACCTGTGAGCAGGCTGAGTGTGTTACCTGTGAGCAGGCTGTGTGTGTTACCTGTGAGCAGGCTGTGTGTGTTACCTGTGAGCAGGCTGAGTGTGTTACCTGTGAGCAGGCTGAGTGTGTTACCTGTGAGCAGGCTGTGTGTGTTACCTGTGAGCAGGCTGTGTGTGTTACCTGTGAGCAGGCTGTGTGTGTTACCTGTGAGCAGGCTGTGTGTGTTACCTGTGAGCAGGCTGAGTGTGTTACCTGTGAGCAGGCTGAGTGTGTTACCTGTGAGCAGGCTGTGTGTGTTACCTGTGAGCAGGCTGTGTGTGTTACCTGTGAGCAGGCTGTGTGTGTTACCTGTGAGCAGGCTGAGTGTGTTACCTGTGAGCAGGCTGAGTGTGTTACCTGTGAGCAGGCTGTGTGTGTTACCTGTGAGCAGGCTGTGTGTGTTACCTGTGAGCAGGCTGAGTGTGTTACCTGTGAGCAGGCTGAGTGTGTTACCTGTGAGCAGGCTGTGTGTGTTACCTGTGAGCAGGCTGTGTGTGTTACCTGTGAGCAGGCTGTGTGTGTTACCTGTGAGCAGGCTGTGTGTGTTACCTGTGAGTAGGCTGAGTGTGTTACCTGTGAGCAGGCTGAGTGTGTTACCTGTGAGCAGGCTGAGTGTGTTACCTGTGAGCAGGCTGTGTGTGTTACCTGTGAGCAGGCTGTGTGTGTTACCTGTGAGCAGGCTGAGTGTGTTACCTGTGAGCAGGCTGTGTGTGTTACCTGTGAGCAGGCTGTGTGTGTTACCTGTGAGCAGGCTGAGTGTGTTACCTGTGAGCAGGCTGAGTGTGTTACCTGTGAGCAGGCTGAGTGTGTTACCTGTGAGCAGGCTGTGTGTGTTACCTGTGAGCAGGCTGAGTGTGTTACCTGTGAGCAGGCTGAGTGTGTTACCTGTGAGCAGGCTGAGTGTGTTACCTGTGAGCAGGCTGTGTGTGTTACCTGTGAGCAGGCTGTGTGTGTTACCTGTGAGCAGGCTGAGTGTGTTACCTGTGAGCAGGCTGAGTGTGTTACCTGTGAGCAGGCTGAGTGTGTTACCTGTGAGCAGGCTGTGTGTGTTACCTGTGAGCAGGCTGTGTGTGTTACCTGTGAGCAGGCTGTGTGTGTTACCTGTGAGCAGGCTGAGTGTGTTACCTGTGAGCAGGCTGAGTGTGTTACCTGTGAGCAGGCTGAGTGTGTTACCTGTGAGCAGGCTGTGTGTGTTACCTGTGAGCAGGCTGTGTGTGTTACCTGTGAGCAGGCTGTGTGTGTTACCTGTGAGCAGGCTGAGTGTGTTACCTGTGAGCAGGCTGAGTGTGTTACCTGTGAGCAGGCTGAGTGTGTTACCTGTGAGCAGGCTGTGTGTGTTACCTGTGAGCAGGCTGTGTGTGTTACCTGTGAGCAGGCTGTGTGTGTTACCTGTGAGCAGGCTGAGTGTGTTACCTGTGAGCAGGCTGAGTGTGTTACCTGTGAGCAGGCTGAGTGTGTTACCTGTGAGCAGGCTGTGTGTGTTACCTGTGAGCAGGCTGTGTGTGTTACCTGTGAGCAGGCTGTGTGTGTTACCTGTGAGCAGGCTGTGTGTTACCTGTGAGCAGGCTGTGTGTGTTACCTGTGAGCAGGCTGAGTGTGTTACCTGTGAGCAGGCTGTGTGCGTTACCTGTGAGCAGGCTGTGTGTGTTACCTGTCTGTGAGCAGGCTGAGTGTGTTACCTGTGAGCAGGCTGTGTGTGTTACCTGTGAGCAGGCTGTGTGCGTGCTCCTGGTACTGTGGGGCGTGTAGCGCTGCGTTGCGTGCCGCCTGCAGGGTGTTGTATAACAACTGGCAGCCTCTCTCTGTGTGTTCTCCCTCCTCTCCCTCCATCAGCCTCAGGAGGGGAACCAGGTAGGGCACAGCCAGGGGACCCTGCACCACAGAGTCTACACACACACACATTACACACACAGCCAGGGGACCCTGCACCACAGAGTCTACACACACACACATTACACACACAGCCAAGGGACCCTGCACCACAGAGTCTACACACACACACATTACACACACAGCCAGGGACCCTGCACCACAGAGTCTACACACACACACATTACACACACAGCCAGGGGACCCTGCACCACAGAGTCTACACACACACACATTACACACACAGCCAGGGGACCCTGCACCACAGAGTCTACACACACACACATTACACACACACACACACAGCCAGGGGACCCTGCACCACAGAGTCTACACACACACACATTACACACACAGCCAGGGGACCCTGCACCACAGAGTCTACACACACACACATTACACACACACACAGCCAAGGGACCCTGCACCACAGAGTCTACACACACACACATTACACACACAGCCAGGGGACCCTGCACCACAGAGTCTACAAACACACACACATTACACACACAGCCAGGGGACCCTGCACCACAGAGTCTACAAACACACACACATTACACACACACACACAGCCAGGGGACCCTGCACCACAGAGTCTACACACACACATTACACACACACACACAGCCAGGGACCCTGCACCACAGAGTCTACACACACACACATTACACACACAGCCAGGGGACCCTGCACCACAGAGTCTACACACACACACATTACACACACAGCCAGGGGACCCTGCACCACAGAGTCTACACACACACACACATTACACACACAGCCAGGGGACCCTGCACCACAGAGTCTACACACACACACATTACACACACAGCCAGGGGACCCTGCACCACAAAGTCTACACACACACACACATTACACACAGAGCCAGGGGACCCTGCACCACAGAGTCTATACACACACACACATTACACACACACACACATTACACACACAGCCAGGGGACCCTGCACCACAGAGTCTACACACACACATACATTACACACACAGCCAGGGGACCCTGCACCACAGAGTCTACACACACACACATTACAAATACATTACACACACACACACACACACACACACACACACACACACACCTTCCTCACCATCTCCGTCATTCAGAGCGATCATGAAGGGTTTGAGGGTCTTCTCAAACATCACAGCGCTCTCTGTGTGGTTCCTCCTCAGTGCCCTCCATGTCCTCTCCAGACGGACGACCTACACACACACAGTACGTACACACACAGTACACACACACACACACACACACACAGTACACACACACTTTAGTGACCTGACGCATATCTAGGGTCTTTAAAACACAGCATAGTGTGAGTGTGTCTGAGGTGTGTGTGCGTACAGTGTGCGAGTGTACTGTGTGTGTGTGTGTGTGCGTACAGTGTGCGAGTGTACTGTGTGTGTGTGTACTGTGTGTGTGTGTGTGTTACCTGAGGCATCTCCAGAGCCTTCATGACGGCTGAGAATGCGTAGAGGTTGTGGGCGTGGTCTCTCAGGGCCTGGGCCAATAGGATGACTTTATGCAGCACCGTGGCCCTCTGACCTACCGTCCCTGTACAGCCCAGGATATCTATGGCAACGCCCAGGGCTAGCAGGTGGTGCCTGACACACACACACACACACACACAGTCAGATGTTCACATTTGAGGCATGTGTATATGTGTGTGTGTGTGTGTGTGTGTGTGTGTGTGTGTGTGTGTGTGCGTGTGTGTGCGTGCATGCGTGTGTGTGTGTACCTCTCCAGCAGGTCCTGTCTGAGCTGTTGTCCGTGAGACAGGGTGACCAGCTCCAGACCTGAGCCAACTCCCATCATCCTCTTCTGGTCCTCTGTCACACCCACGATACGAGCCACCTACACACACCGAGACAGACAGAGCATGTGTGATATTATAGTGCATAGGTGTGTGTGTGTGTGTGATATTATAGTGTGTGTGAGTGTGTGTGTGTGTGAGATATTATAGTGCATAGGTGTGTGTGTGTGTGTGTGTGTTATTATAGTGTGTGTGTGTGTGTGTTATTATAGTGTGTGTGTGTGTGTGTGTGTGTGTGTGTGTGTGTGTGTGTGTGTGTGTGTGTGTGTGTGCGTGTGTGTGAGATGTTATAGTGCATAGGAATGTGTGTGTGTGTGTGTGTGTGTGTGTGTGTGTGATATTATAGTGCATAGGAATGTGTGTGTGTGTGTGTGTGTGTGTGTGTGTGTGTGTGTGTGTGATATTGTAGTGCATAGGTGTGTGTGTGTGTGATATTATAGTGCATAGGAATGTGTGTGTGTGTGTGTGTGTGTGTGTGTGTGTGTGTGTTATAGTGTGTAGGAATGTGTGTGTGTGTGTGTGTGTGTGTGTGTGTGTGTGTGTGTGTGTGTTTTATAACTACGTCTTACCTGGCAGTCGACACTGAGAATGTGCAGAGCGGTTGTCATGGCATTGGAGCGTGTGAACAGTTCTTTGAGCACCGTGAGAACGGTGGGGTCTAGAGGTCTGTTATTTTCTGGTAGCAGGAGGGACTCAAACTGGTCCAGTCTGAAACACGACACCGTCTCCACCTGGTAACATGTTAATAACATGCTACTTCTCAAACTGGTCCGGTCTGAAACACGTCTCTACCTGGTAACAGCCTGGTAGTAACATCTCTGTATAACTCCTAAATTAGGTTTGTTGTTGTGTTGTAGCAGGATTACATTACATTACACTACACTACATTAGACTGTTACATTACACTACACTACATTAGACTGTTACATTACACTACACTACATTAGACTGTTACATTACACTACATTACACTACATTACACTACACTACATTAGACTGTTACATTACACTACATTACACTACATTAGACTACATTAGACTGTTACGTTACACTACATTAGACTACATTACACTACACTACATTACACTACATTAGACTGTTACATTACACTACATTAGACTACATTAGACTGTTACGTTACACTACATTAGACTACATTACACTACATTACACTACATTACACTACGTTACACTACATTAGACTACATTACACTACATTACACTACATTACACTACATTACACTACGTTACACTACATTAGACTGTTACGTTACACTACATTACACTACATTACACTACATTACACTACATTACACTACGTTACACTACATTAGACTGTTACATTACACTACATTAGACTACATTAGACTGTTACGTTACACTACATTAGACTGTTACGTTACACTACATTACACTACATTAGACTACATTAGACTGTTACGTTACACTACATTAGACTACATTACACTACACTACATTAGACTGTTACATTACACTACATTAGACTACATTAGACTGTTACGTTACACTACATTAGACTACATTACACTACATTACACTACATTAGACTACATTAGACTGTTACGTTACACTACATTACACTACATTACACTACATTAGACTACATTAGACTGTTACGTTACACTACATTAGACTACATTACACTACATTACACTACATTAGACTGTTACGTTACACTACATTAGACTACATTACACTACATTAGACTACATTACACTACACTACATTACACTACATTAGACTGTTACGTTACACTACATTAGACTACATTACACTACATTACACTACATTACACTACATTAGACTACATTAGACTGTTACGTTACACTACATTAGACTACATTACACTACATTAGACTACATTACACTACACTACATTACACTACATTAGACTGTTACGTTACACTACATTAGACTACATTACACTACATTACACTACATTAGACTACACTACACTACACTACATTAGACTGTTACGTTACACTACATTAGACTGTTACACTACACTACATTACACTACATTAGACTGTTACACTACACTACGTTACACTACATTAGACTGTTACGTTACGCTACATTACACTGTTACGTTACACTACAATACACTACATTACACTACACTACATTACACTACATTAGACTGTTACGTTACACTACATTACACTACATTAGACTACATTACACTACATTAGACTGTTATGTTACACTACATTAGACTGTTACACTACACTACATTAGACTACATTACACTACATTAGACTGTTATGTTACACTACATTAGACTACACTACACTACACTACATTAGACTGTTACGTTACACTACATTAGACTACACTACACTACATTACACTACATTAGACTACACTACACTACATTACACTACATTAGACTGTTACGTTACACTACATTAGACTACACTACACTACATTACACTACATTAGACTGTTACGTTACACTACATTAGACTACACTACACTACATTACACTACATTAGACTGTTATGTTACACTACATTAGACTGTTACACTACACTACATTAGACTACATTACACTACATTAGACTGTTATGTTACACTACATTAGACTGTTACGTTACACTACATTAGACTGTTACATTACACTACATTACACTACACTACACTACATTAGACTGTTATGTTACACTACATTAGACTGTTACGTTACACTACATTAGACTACATTAGACTACATTACACTACATTAGACTGTTACATTACACTACATTAGACTACATTACACTACGTTACACTACATTAGACTGTTACATTACACTACATTAGACTACATTACACTACATTAGACTGTTATGTTACACTACATTAGACTGTTACGTTACACTACATTAGACTACATTAGACTACATTACACTACATTAGACTGTTACATTACACTACATTACACTACATTAGACTGTTACATTACACTACATTACACTACATTAGACTGTTACATTACACTACATTACACTACATTAGACTACATTACACTACATTAGACTGTTACATTACACTACATTACACTACATTAGACTACATTACACTACATTAGACTGTTACGTTACGCTACATTACACTACATTACACTACACTACACTACACTACATTAGACTGTTACGTTACGCTACATTACACTACATTACACTACACTACACTACATTAGACTGTTACGTTACACTACATTACACTACATTACACTACATTACACTACACTACATTACACTACACTACATTACACTACATTACACTACATTAGACTGTTACGTTACACTACACTACACTGTTACGTTACACTACAATACACTACATTACACTACACTACATTACACTACATTACTGTTACGTTATGCTACACTACATTAGACTACATTACACTACATTAGACTACATTACACTACACTACGTTACACTACATTAGACTGTTACGTTACACTACGTTACACTACATTAGACTGTTACGTTACACTACATTACACTACATTAGACTGTTACGTTACACTACATTAGACTGTTACGTTACACTACAATACACTACATTACACTACACTACATTACACTACACTACATTACACTACATTACTGTTACGTTACACTACATTACACTACATTACTGTTACGTTATGCTACACTACATTAGACTGCATTACACTACATTAGACTACATTACACTACACTACGTTACACTACATTAGACTGTTACGTTACACTACGTTACACTACATTAGACTGTTACGTTACACTACATTACACTACATTAGACTGTTACGTTACACTACATTACACTACATTAGACTGTTACGTTACACTACATTACACTACATTAGACTGTTACGTTACGCTACATTACACTGTTACGTTACACTACAATACACTACATTACACTACACTACATTACATTACACTACGTTACACTACATTAGACTGTTACGTTACACTACATTACACTGTTACGTTACACTACAATACACTACATTACACTACACTACATTACACTACACTACATTACACTACATTAGACTGTTACGTTACACTACATTACACTACATTAGACTACATTACACTACACTACGTTACACTACATTACACTACACTACATTAGACTGTTACGTTACATTAGACTGTTACGTTACATTAGACTGTTACGTTACACTACACTACGTTACACTACATTAGACTGTTACGTTACATTAGACTGTTACGTTACATTACACTACGTTACGTTACATTACACTACGAGTTCATAGTCTGTTATTCACTAACATGTAGTCAAACTGAGCTACAAAACATCAACTACATCACAATGTTGTCCAATAAACATCTAATAGAATCCCCTACATCACAATGTTGTCCAATAAACATCTAATAGAATCCCCTACATCACAATGTTGTCCAATAAACATCTAATAGAATCCCCTACATCACAATGCTGTCCAATAAACATCTAATAGAATCCCCTACATCACAATGCTGTCCAATAAACATCTAGTAGAATCCCCTACATCACAATGTGGTCCAATAAACATCTAATAGAATCCCCTACATCACAATGTTGTCCAATAAACATCTAATAGAATCCCCTACATCACAATGTGGTCCAATAAACATCTAATAGAATCCCCTACATCACAATGTGGTCCAATAAACATCTAATAGAATCCCCTACATCACAATGTGGTCCAATAAACATCTAATAGAATCCCCTACATCACAATGTGGTCCAATAAACATCTAATAGAATCCCCTACATCACAATGTGGTCCAATAAACATCTAATAGAATCCCCTACATCACAATGTTGTCCATAAAACATCTAATAGAATCCCCTACATCACAATGTGGTCCAATAAACATCTAATAGAATCCCCTACATCACAATGTTGTTCAATAAACATCTAATAGAATCCCCTACATCACAATGCTGTCCAATAAACATCTAATAGAATCCCCTACATCACAATGCGGTCCAATAAACATCTAATAGAATCCCCTACATCACAATGCTGTCCAATAAACATCTAATAGAATCCCCTACATCACAATGTGGTCCAATAAACATCTAATAGAATCCCCTACATCACAATGTCGTTCATTGTAAATCAAATTAAATAAACAACACCCAACAACAACAAACCTGCGGCCTCTGAAAGTGTGACTCCTCCTCTTCCTCCTGGACCTGTCCGTCAATTGGTAACCGAGGCAACTCCCCGCTTTCCTGTGCCTCCAGGAAGCTGAAGGATGTCTCAGTGAGACGGGCTCTGCTCTGCCACTTCTCCTCCGCACGCAGCCTGTCCACGTGGCCCCGTTTTCTGACAGAAAACACAATAACACATACATATATATACACACTACAGAACCAAAAGTATGTGGACACCTGCTTGTCAAGTATCTCATTCCAAAACCATGGACATTAATATGGAGTTGTTCCCCCTTTTGCTGCTATAACAGCCTCCACTCTTCTGGGAAGGCTTTCCACTAGATGTTAGAACATTGCTGCTATAACAGCCTCCACTCTTCTGGGAAGGCTTTCCACTAGATGTTAGAACATTGCTGCTATAACAGCCTCCACTCTTCTGGGAAGGCTTTCCACTAGATGTTAGAGCATTGCTGCAAAACAGCCTCCACTCTTCTGGGAAGGCTTTCCACTAGATGTTGGAACATTGCTGCTATAACAGCCTCCACTCTTCTGGGAAGGCTTTCCACTAGATGTTAGAGCATTGCTGCAAAACAGCCTCCACTCTTCTGGGAAGGCTTTCCACTAGATGTTAGAACATTGCTGCTATAACAGCCTCCACTCTTCTGGGAAGGCTTTCCACTAGATGATGGAACATTGCTGCTATAACAGCCTCCACTCTTCTGGGAAGGCTTTCCACTAGATGTTGGAACATTGCTGCTATAACAGCCTCCACTCTTCTGGGAAGGCTTTCCACTAGATGATGGAACATTGCTGCTATAACAGCCTCCACTCTTCTGGGAAGGCTTTCCACTAGATGTTGGAACATTGCTGCTATAACAGCCTCCACTCTTCTGGGAAGGCTTTCCACTAGATGTTGGAACATTGCTGCTATAACAGCCTCCACTCTTCTGGGTAGGCTTTCCACTAGATGATGGAACATTGCTGCTATAACAGCCTCCACACTTCTGGGAAGGCTTTCCACTAGATGATGGAACATTGCTGCTATAACAGCCTCCACTCTTCTGGGAAGGCTTTCCACTAGATGTTGGAACATTGCTGTGGGGATTTGCTTCCATTCAGCCAAGAGAAGTAGTGAGGTCGGGACTGATGTTGGGCGATTAGGCCTGGCACGCAGTCCGTGTTCCAATTCATCACAAAGGTGTTCGATGGGGTTGAGGTCAGGGCTCTGTGTCGTCCAGTCAAGTTATTCCACAGCGATCTCGACAAACCATTTCTGTATGGACCTCGCTTTGTGCACGGGGGCATCTTCATGCTGAAACAAGAAAGGGCCTTCCCAAACTGTTGCCACAGAGTTGGAAGCACAGAATTGTCTAGAATTTCATTGTATGCTGTCGCGTTAAGATTTTCCTTCACTGGAACTAAGGGGCCTAGCCCGAACCATGAAAAACTGCCCCAGACCATCATTCCTCCTCCACCAAACTTTACAGTTGGCACAATACATGGGGGCAGGTAGAGTTCTCATGGCATCCGCCAAACCTAGATTAGTCCATCGGACTACCAGATGGTGAAGCGTGATTCATCACTCCAGAGAACGCATTTCCAATGCTCCAGAGTGCAATGGCGGCAAGCTTTCCACCACTCCAGCCGACGCTTGGCATTGCGCATGGTGATCTTAGGCTTGTGTGCTGCTGCTCGGCCACGGAAACCCATTTCATGAAGCTCCCGACGAACAGTTCAGTGCTGACATTGCTTCCAGAGACCGTTTGGAACTCGATAGTGAGTCTTGCAACCGAGGACTGACGATTTTTTTTACACTCTACGCGTTTCAACACTCAGCGGTCTACCACTTCAAGGCTGAGCCATTGTTGCTCCTTCACAATAACAGCACTTACAATTGAACAGGGCAGAAATTTGACAAACTGACTTGTTGGAAAGGTGGCATCCTATGACGGTGCCACGTTGAAAGCCACTGAGCTCTTCAGTAAGGTCATTCTACTGCCAATGTTTGACTATAGAGATTGCATGGCTGTGTGATTGTCAACAACAGGTGTGGCTGAAATAGCCGAATCCACTAACTGTTCATTACAACCACATCTAGAGGCTAACCTCACATCTAGAGGTTACTGATGTAACCCCGGTTCTATGAACAAAGCTTGTTTTTTAAAAAACATTTTATTTGAGAGTTTCATCAGTCGCAACCCCTAGTTTGGGAAACGACCCCTAGTTTGGGAGACGACCCCTAGTTTGGGAAAAGACCTCCAGTTTGGGAAACGACTCCTAGTTTGGGAGACGACCCCTAGTTTGGGAAACGACCTCCAGTTTGGGAAACGACCCCTAGTTTGGGAGACAACCCCTAGTTTGGGCGACGACCCCTAGTTTGGGAAACGACCCCTAGTTTGGGAGACGACCCCCAGTTTGGGAGACGACGAGCCCTAGTTTGGGAGACGACCCCTAGTTTGGGCGACGACCCCTAGTTTGGGAAACGACCCCTAGTTTGGGCAACGACCCCTAGTTTGGGCAACGACCCCTAGTTTGGGAAACAACCCCTAGTTTGTGAGACACTGTAAGACCCAAATGGTTTCTTACTTTGATTCAGGCACCTGAATGACCAGCTCGTCATAGGGGTCGTCACGGTGACGGTTGGGAGGAGTCCCGGGGAAGAAGGTGGACACTCTGAAGGGTTTGGGCGGGGCTCGGGGGTGCAGCTGTCCGTCAGAACCTCGCAGCGTCACACCTCCACCTGGGGACCACAGGAGGGGTTACAGAACGGGTGTGTTACCTGGGTGTGAGGGCCGTGTGTGTGTGTGTGTGTGTACCTGGGTGTGAGGGCCGTGTGGGTGTGTGTGTTACCTGGGTGTGAGGGCCGTGTGTGTGTGGGTGTGAGGGCCGTACCTGGGTGTGAGGGCCGTGTGTGTGTGTGTGTGTGTTACCTGGGTGTGAGGGCCATGTGTGTGTGGTGTGTTACCTGAGTGTGAGGGCCGTGTGTGTGGTGTGTTACCTGGGTGTGAGGGCCGTGTGTGTGGTGTGTTACCTGGGTGTGAGGGCCGTGTGTGTGGTGTGTTACCTGGGTGTGAGGGCCGTGTGTGTGGTGTGTTACCTGGGTGTGAGGGCCGTGTGTGTGTGTGTGTTACCTGGGTGTGAGGGCCTGTGTGTGAGGGCCATGTGTGTGTGGTGTTTACCTGGGTGTGAGGGCCGTGTGTGTGGTGTGTTACCTGGGTGTGAGGGCCGTGTGTGTGGTGTGTTACCTGGGTGTGAGGGCCGTGTGTGTGGTGTGTTACCTGGGTGTGAGGGCCGTGTGTGTGTGTGTGTGGTGTGTTACCTGGGTGTGAGGGCCGTGTGTGTGGTGTGTTACCTGGGAGTGAGGGCCGTGTGTGTGGTGTGTTACCTGGGTGTGAGGGCCGTGTGTGTGTGTGTGTGTGTGTGTGTGTGTGTTACCTGGGTGTGAGGGCCGTGTGTGTGTGTGTTACCTGGGTGTGAGGGCCGTGTGTGTGGTGTGTTACCTGGGTGTGAGGGCCGTGTGTGTGTGTGTTACCTGGGTGTGAGGGCCGTGTGTGTCTGAGGGCTGAGGGGCTGATCAGGGGTTCGCTACCCGTTCGGAACACTGGGGAAATGGGAGCGGGGCCTACGGCCTCTGATTCACCGCTATGAGGAGCACCTGGAGGGAGAGGAGAGAGGTGTTTGTTACCTGAGCAGAGGTGGGAATGTACGAGTGTGTGTGTTACCTGAGCAGAGGTGGGAATGTACGATTGTGTGTGTGTGTGTGTGTGTTACCTGTGCGTAGGTTGCTTTCAGACTGTGCTGATTGGATCGAGGGTCTTCTGCCCAGATTCTCCAGGTTGGCTGGCTGACTCCCACTCCTGAGAAACACAAACAATAAACACACACAAACAATACACACACACACAAACAATACACACACACATAACAATACACACACACACAAACACTAACTATACCAAACACAACACAAAACAGTATCTATGTGTGTGTGTGTGTGTGTGTGTGTGTGTGTGTGTGTGTGTGTGTGTGTGTGTGTGTGTGTGTGTGTGTGTGTGTGTGTGTGTGTGTGTGTGTAAAGCCACCTGAGCAGTGTGTTAGTGACGTGTAGTGTGTCCATGTGTGATGAGTTGAAGCTGAATCTCTTGCTGCGGTCTGGCTGTGATTCCACCCCCACCCTGTCGAGGGCGCTGTTGCTGGATCGGTTGCTGGATCTGTTGCTGGATCTGTTGCTTTCTAGAGGAGGGAAGAAAATAACATCTAACACCTGAGTTGGTGAGCCTCCGGAACACAAAAATTAATCATGTACCTCCACACCATGTGTGGTTCTGACGCAGTTCATTCATTAATTACCAATGGTTTTGACAGACTGACAGACTGACAGAGTGACAGACTGACAGAGTGACAGACTGACAGAGTGACAGACTGACAGACTGACATGACAGACTGACAGACAGAGTGACAGAGTGACAGACTGACAGTGACAGAGTGACAGAGTGACAGAGTGACAGAGTGATAGAGTGACAGAGTGACAGAGTGACAGAGTGACAGAGTGAGAGAGTGACAGAGTGACAGAGTGATAGAGTGATAGAGTGAGAGAGAGACAGAGTGACAGAGTGACAGAGTGACAGAGTGTGGTCCAGTGGTTCGTGGCCGGACCCCAACATACATGTAGTGTAGATTGGAACACAACCCACTGCCTTTCTGATCGGCAAACTCCTCTACTTTTCCTGCACCTCGACAGAATAAAACAAATATTTAAACCCAAACTGTGACAGTGTGTTCTATCCACTGTGACAGTGTGTTCTATCCACTGTGACAGTGTGTTCTATCCACTGTGACAGTGTGTTCTATCCACTGTGACAGTGTGTTCTATCCACTGTGACAGTGTGTTCTATCCACTGTGACAGTGTGTTCTATCCACTGTGACAGTGTGTTCTATCCACTGTGACAGTGTGTTCTATCCACTGTGACAGTGTGTTCTATCCACGCCGTCTGTGGGTCCTTACCGGTCCGCTCTGCCTGGCGCTCACTGATGACACGTATAGGCAGGGAGCGTGTGATTGGGTGATAGACTATGGCGCCAGAGGCCTGGGAGACAGGATGACGTCCACCCACGTGGAAACGCACAAGGGCGGGAATGTTGTCGAAACGATCCCCTTCAAACTGGAACAGCTCACGGGAGTAACCCTGGAGGACACATCATTATAACACACACACACGGACCCACGTCAAACCAGTCCCCCCCTGGAGGACACATCATTATAACACACACACACGGACCCACGTCAAACCAGTCCCCCCTGGAGGACACACATCATTATAACACACACACACGGACCCACGTCAAACCAGTCCCCCCTGGAGGACACATCATTATAACACACACACGGACGGACCCACGTCAAACCAGTCCCCCTGGAGGACACATCATTATAACACACACACACGGACCCACGTCAAACCAGTCCCCCTGGAGGACACATCATTATAACACACAGACCCACGGACCCACGTCAAACCAGTCCCCCTTGGAGGACACATCATTATAACACACGGACCCACGGACCCACGTCAAACCAGTCCCCCCTGGAGGACACATCATTATAACACACGGACCCACGGACACACGTCAAACCAGTCCCCTTCAAACTGAAACAGAATAAAACACACACAAACACACACCTTCTTGGGCCGAAGGACCACCTTAATGATCTTGAAGTGCATGGGCTCGTCCTTCCAATAGCAACTCAGGACATAGTCACCGGGGGAGGAGGCTGTGTCACGAACCAGGAAGTCACCATCTCTCTCCAGCAGAGCCTCTGCCCCCTAGAGAGAGAGAGAGAGAGAGAGAGAGAGAGAGAGAGAGAGAGAGAGAGAGAGAGAGAGAGATTGAGTGTGTACCTCTCTATCTATAGGTCCATGGTACCAGGTGTGCGTACCTCTCTGTGTATAGTTCCATGGTACCAGGTGTGTGTGTGTGTACCTCTCTGTGTATAGGTCGATGGTACCAGGTGTGTGTGTGTGTACCTCTCTGGTTATGGGTCCATGGTACCAGGTACGTGTACCTCTCTGCCTATGGGTTCATAGTACCAGGTGTGTGTGTACCTCTCTGTGTATAGGTCGATGGTACCAGGTGTGTGTGTGTGTACCTCTCTGGTTATGGGTCCATGGTACCAGGTACGTGTACCTCTCTGCCTATGGGTTCATAGTACCAGGTGTGTGTGTACCTCTCTGTGTATAGGTCCATGGTACCAGGTGTGTGTGTGTGTGTGTGTGTACCTCTCTGCCTATTGGTCCATGGTACCAGGTGTGTGTGTGTACCTCTCTGCCTATTGGTCCATGGTACCAGGTGTGTGTGTGTACCTCTCTGCCTATGGGTCCATGGTACCAGGTGTGTGTGTGTACCTCTCTGCCTATGGGTCCATGGTACCAGGTGTGTGTGTGTGTGTGTGTGTGTACCTCTCTGCCTATTGGTCCATGGTACCAGGTGTGTGTGTGTACCTCTCTGCCTATTGGTCCATGGTACCAGGTGTGTGTGTGTACCTCTCTGCCTATGGGTCCATGGTACCAGGTGTGTGTGTGTACCTCTCTGCCTATGGGTTCATAGTACCAGGTGTGTGTGTGTACCTCTCTGCCTATGGGTCCATGGTACCAGGCGTGACTCCTCAGGTCATCAGTAGATAGCTTCAGTTCCTCCTCCAACTCCTTCTTCAGAGAGTCCATCTCCCTGCTACCTCCAAACACCTATACAACATTACAACAACGTTACAACAACAACAGACTAAAATCCATCTCTCCTGCGACCTCCAAACACCTATACAACATTACAACAACGTTACAACAACAACAGACTAAAATCCATCTCTCCTGCGACCTCCAAACACATATACAACATTACAACAATGTTACAACAACCTTAAACTGACATGCATCTCCCTGCAACCCCCCACACACCTACACAACAAGAATAACCTTGAACTAACCTTACCGCAACGTTAAAGAAAGGGTGTTACATTCCTGATAAACATTGGGCTGACTGAAACTTCACAGGAAAAACACCCACAGGCCTGAGTGTTGTTTCAGCATGTGTGTGTGTGCAGGGCTGGCCCTAGCCTTTGGGGGCCCTGGCCTTTTGGGGGCCCTGGCCTTTAGGGGACCCTAGCCTTTTGGGGGCCCTGGCCTTTGGGGCTCTAGCCTTTTGGGGGCCCTGGCCTTTTGGGGGCTCTAGCCTTTTGGGGGCCCTGGCCTTTTGGGGGCTCTAGCCTTTTGGGGGCCCTAGCCTTTTGGGGGCCCTAGCCTTTGGGGGCCCTGGCCTTTTGGGGGCTCTAGCCTTTTGGGGGCTCTAGCCTTTTGGGGGCCCTGGCCTTTTGGGGGCCCTGGCCTTTTGGGGGCCCTAGCCTTTTGGGGGCCCTGAGCCAGATTTGGTTGGGGGCTCCGCACCAAGGACACCATTTATTTTTTGTGCCCCCGCCCGCCCTCTTGACAATGGAGAGCAAAATGTTTTAAAGTTAATGTCCTATAATTCTAAAATGTTGTAGTTTTTAAAGCAAGTTTTCTTCAGTTCTACATATTTTGTCATGGAGCGGAGAGAACGTTTAGCAATTTTATAACAGATTAACAGATTTCATGCAGTTCATCAATAACTAAATCAACGGTTTCCCCGTGGAGGTCAGGGCCCCGGCCATGAGCCCGGTCGGTATTCGGCCATGTGCCCGGTCGGTATTCGGCCATGAGCCCGGTCGGTATTCGGCCATGTGCCCGGTCGGTATTCGGCCATGTGCCCGGTCGGTATTCGGCCATGTGCCCGGTCGGTATTCGGCCATGTGCCCGGTCGGTATTCGGCCATGTGCCCGGTCGGTATTCGGCCATGTGCCCGGTCGGTATTCGGCCATGTGCCCGGTCGGTATTCGGCCATGTGCCCGGTCGGTATTCGGCCATGTGCCCGGTCGGTATTCGGCCATGTGCCCGGTCGGTATTCGGCCATGTGCCCGGTCGGTATTCGGCCATGATTACTACAAGATAACTGGCTAGGGGATAACTTACCAATCAACAAATTGTTAGCTGACATGGCTAATTGAGTCTGGGGCCTTAAACGACCGCTTATGTCGCTGCCTGGAGCCGGCCCTGTGTCTGTGTGTGTGTGTGTGTGTGTGTGTGTGTGTGTGTGTGTGTGTGTGTGTGTGTGTGTGTGTGTGTGTGTGTGTGTGTGTGTGTGTGTGTGTGTGTGTGAGAGAGCTCACCTTCAGCTGACTCAGGTATGCAGTGACACTCCTCCTCTTACTGAAAGACAGAAATAACACATTTACTAACGTGGACTTTCTCTGTCTCTCTCATACTCCTCTGTCTGTCTGTCTGTCTGTCTGTCTCTCTTTACTAAAGACTGTGTTTGACTTTTGTTAAAGCCTATTTTAAAGGTATATACTTTGAGCACAACTAGCTGCATAACAACAACAGCAACCTCTGATATGATGTTCCTAAACAACAACAGCAACCTCTGATATGATGTTCAAACAACAACAGCAACCTCTGATATGATGTTCCTAAACAACAACAGCAACCTCTGATATGATGTTCCTAAACAACAACAGCAACCTCTGATATGATGTTCCTAAACAACAGCAACCTAAACAACAACAGCAACCTCTGATATGATGTTCCTAAACAACAACAGCAACCTCTGATATGATGTTCCTAAACAACAACAGGCCTCTCTGTCTGTTCTACACACTATAACAGGCCCAGTCTTCCCCAACCCCGTTAAACAGCAGGTAGACCCGTCTATTGTTCCCCTCTCTTCTGTTCCTGGCAGAGAGTCAGAGGCCGGCTTGTCTTGTAACACACACTGCCAAACTTCCCCTCGCCAAGCTAAAGGGTGCAACTGCAGCCCACAATTCGGGGCGTTCCTGCATGTGGGTATTACTGCATCTGCAGGACCCCATCTCGAGCATCGCATTGGTTCCTTCATGAACACCCCCAAAGCATCCCATTGGTTCCTTCACGCCCCCTCGAGGATCGCATTGGTTCCTGTATGACCACCCCCTCCCCTCAAACATCCCATTGGTTCCTGTATGACCGCCCCCTCCCCTCAAACATCCCATTGGTTCCTGTATGACCGCCCCCTCCCCTCAAACATCCCATTGGTTCCTGTATGACCGCCCCCTCCCCTCAAACATCCCATTGGTTCCTGTATGACCGCCCCCTCCCCTCAAACATCCCATTGGTTCCTGTATGACCGCCCCCCTCCCCTCAAACATCCCATTGGTTCCTGTATGACCGCCCCCTCCCCTCAAACATCCCATTGGTTCCTGTATGACCGCCCCCTCCCCTCAAACATCCCATTGGTTCCTGTATGACCGCCCCTCCCCTCAAACATCCCATTGGTTCCTGTATGACCGCCCCCTCCCCTCAAACATCCCATTGGTTCCTGTATGACCGCCCCTCCCCTCAAACATCTCATTGGTTCCTGTATGACCGCCCCCTCCCCTCAAACATCCCATTGGTTCCTGTATGACCGCCCCCTCCCCCATTGGTTCCTCAAACATCCCATTGGTTCCTGTATGACCGCCCCCTCCCCTCAAACATCCCATTGGTTCCTGTATGACCGCCCCCTCCTCAAACATCCCATTGGTTCCTGTATGACCGCCCCCTCCCCTCAAACATCCCATTGGTTCCTGTATGACCGCCCCCTCCCCTCAAACATCCCATTGGTTCCTGTATGACCGCCCCCCCTCCCCTCAAACATCCCATTGGTTCCTGTATGACCGCCCCCTCCCCTCAAACATCCCATTGGTTCCTGTATGACCGCCCCCTCCCCTCAAACATCCCATTGGTTCCTGTATGACCGCCCCCTCCCCTCAAACATCCCATTGGTTCCTGTATGACCGCCCCCCCTCAAACATCCCATTGGTTCCTGTATGACCGCCCCCTCCCCTCAAACATCCCATTGGTTCCTGTATGACCGCCCCTCCCCTCAAACACCCCATTGGTTCCTGTATGACCGCCCCCTCCCCTCAAACACCCCATTGGTTCCTGTATGACCACCCCCCAACCCCGCTTAGAGCAGGATATCTTCATGCTTGTGACACTTCCAAAGGGAAATAAAGGTATTATATGAGTTTCTTCACCCCCCCCCCCGGGCCATGCAGGAACGCCCACATGCAGGAATGCCCACACGCAGGATCGCCCACACGCAGGAACGCCCACACGCAGGAACGCCCACACGCAGGAACGCCCACACGCAGGATCGCCCACACGCAGGAACGCCCACACGCAGGACGCCCAACGCCCACACGCAGGAACGCCCACACGCAGGGAACGCCCACACGCAGGAACGCCCACACGCAGGAACGCCCACACGCAGAAACGCCCACACGCAGGAACGCCCACACGCAGGAACGCCCCACACGCAGGAACGCCCACACGCAGGAACGCCCACACGCAGAACGCCCACACGCAGGATCGCCCAGCAGGAACGCCCACACGCAGGATCGCCCACACGCAGGAACACCCACACGCAGGAACGCCCACACGCAGGAACGCCCACATGCAGGAATGCCCACATGCAGGAATGCCCACACGCAGGATCGCCCACACGCAGGAACGCCCACACGCAGGAACGCCCACACGCAGGAACGCCCACACGCAGGAACGCCCACATGCAGGAACGCCCACGTGCAGGAACGCCCCCGAATTGCAGGCTGCAATTGCACCCTTCTCTCACCAAGTGTCAACCTGCTCCCTCCCACCCGCCACGCCTGCTATGTTCCATCATACGTCATCAATCAAACAGGATTAATGTGTGATAAGATCTGTCAAAGCTTGTTGACTTGTTGATTTGATATCTGCCGTTATAGGTGGCGGTTTTGGAGGAGAAAATCAGAACTTCAAAGCAGGAAGCAAGTCAATAGTGTTCGGACCAGCTGAGGCAAGTCAGTAAACAAGAACAAATTCTTATTTACAATGACGGCCTACCCCGGTCAAACCCGGGTGGCGCTGGGCCAAATGTCCGCTGCCCTATGGGTACTCCCAATCACGGCCGGATGAGGATACAGTCTGGAATCGAACCAGGGACTGTAGTGACGCAGTGCCTTAGATCACTGCGCTGCAGGATTGAGAGAGATCCCTGTCAATGACGCTCTCGGGAGCGCACACAGGATGGAGGCCGCTGCCCAAGGTTAACTAGGCTATGTGAGTTCACTGTGCTAAGAGGAGATGTCTGTCTTTCCGTCTTTTAATAGCCATTTCCCGTTTCCTTCCACTTCCAACATCCCGGTAAAATGCCTGCCTGCAGCTTGACCGGTCTGCTGCATCCCAAACCGGACGCACAAGACATTACCGGCCGGTGTGTTTGGGACGGTTGCCATGGGGATTAACGTCTTCCTGAGGTTCCACTTGGACTTTTAAACACATATCTAGGATCCGTTTAAATAATCCCCTCAGCAGTAGAAACCATCTTTAATTTTAAAAAGTGTCCTCTCCGCCCCTGGTTCGGTTAAAAAGCTAATGGATGATGGAGGAACCACTCAAATTCTATCGAAACTAGTATGGATGATTGAATACCGGTCGGTGAGAGTTGGCACCGGCATCAGGGCCTACGGTGTGTCCGTCGGTCCCGAGGAGGGGCGTTGTCCCGTCTTTTGGCTACAGCTTTCAGATTTCTACCCCGATGTCGCAAACCCTCTCCATTATTTAACAGAAATGAGTGTGAGCCATTACAAAAACATCTGTCCTGTAAGAGGAAATATGTTTTTTTATCATGTCCTGTCGCAATGACAACGGATTTGCTAAAGTACAGGTGAGTAATAGTCTACCTGTATGTGTAACTTCCGTTAGTCTCGATTGCTACAGTTTAATAACCTATGGCTAGGCCTTTTGTTTGTCCTGTCATCCGTTTCCAATAAACAACGATTATATTATTATATAAAAATCAGTTGTTCAACATCTGGTTCCAGTCTAGTCTGTCACAACATTACCAATCACAAGCATTCAGCTGCAACAACAAACGAAACGCCCATTTCTCCAAAAGCCACAGATCTACATGTCGATAACTTTAGCCTACATTTTTTTTTTTACAAATAATCTTGACAAGGCTTACCTGCGAGATCTCGAGTCATCGCAAAATGTCTCTCAAATTCAGACGGACATTTTTTTTCTTCTGGCCAGTTGCCGCAAGCAGAGATCCAAAGTTCACACCACAAAACACACAACAGGACTAACATACAACGCGAGGAAGTAGCTCTCTCCCGTGCCTCCCGCTTTTCACTGTGTGTGTTTCTGATGAGTCCTCACACGTTTCCTGGCTTCTCTCTCCCCTTCCCCCCTCCCTCACTGAAACGGTAACTCCGCTATCTCCAACATTCCTCGGATTCCACTCTAAAGCTTTGAGCTGGACCTCCCCCCCAGTTCTGACAGCTCACCTGTAAATCCGGGTTAATTCTACCAGTCAGCTGATTCCAACCCAAATCCCATCTATGAGTTAGGTCTGTCAGCACCATGTCAGTTATTAAGGACTAGAACAGTATACAGACAGACAGACAGACAGACAGACAGACAGACAGACAGACAGACAGACAGACAGACAGACAGACAGACAGACAGACAGACAGACAGACAGACAGACAGACAGACAGACAGACAGACAGACAGACAGACAGACAGACAGACAGTGAATGGACTAGAACAGACAGTTGTTAGTGAATGGACTGGAACAGACAGACAGTTGTTAGTGAATGGACTAGAACAGACAGACAGACAGTTGTTAGTGAATGGACTAGAACAGACAGACAGACAGTTGTTAGTGAATGGACTAGAACAGACAGACAGACAGACAGACAGACAGACAGACAGACAGACAGACAGACAGACAGACAGACAGACAGACAGACAGTTGTTAGTGAATGGACTGGAACAGACAGACAGACAGTTGTTACTGAATGGACTGGAACAGACAGACAGACAGACAGTTGTTCGTGAATGGACTGGAACAGACAGACAGACAGACAGACAGACAGACAGACAGACAGACAGACAGACAGACAGACAGACAGACAGACAGACAGACAGACAGACAGACAGTTAGTGAATGGACTAGAACAGACAGACAGACAGACAGTTAGTGAATGGACTGGAACAGACAGACAGACAGACAGACAGACAGACAGACAGACAGACAGACAGACAGACAGACAGACAGTTAGTGAATGGACTAGAACAGACAGACAGACAGTTGTTACTGAATGGACTGGAACAGACAGACAGACAGACAGTTGTTCGTGAATGGACTGGATCAGACAGACAGACAGTTGTTAGTGAATGGACTGGAACAGACAGACAGACAGACAGACAGACAGACAGACAGACAGACAGTTAGTGAATGGACTGGAACAGACAGACAGACAGACAGACAGACAGACAGACAGACAGACAGACAGACAGACAGACAGACAGACAGACAGACAGTTAGTGAAT
>NW_024607792.1:0-37205 GCF_018296145.1 Oncorhynchus tshawytscha | reverse complement strand
CTCACCAGACATGTCACCACCAATTGAGCATGTTTGGGATGCTCTGAATCGACGTGTATGACAGCGTGTTCCAGTTTCTGCCAAAATCCAGCAACTTCACACAGCCATTGAAGAGGAGTGGTGACAATATTCCATAGGTCACAATCAACAGCCTGATCAACTCTTTGTGAAGGACATGAGGCAGATACTGAATGGTTTTCTGATCCAAGCCCCAACTTTTTTCAGGTATCGGTGACCAACAGATGCATATCTGTATTCCTAGTCATATGAACTACATAGATTAGGGCCTAATAATTCATTTATATTGACGGATTTACTTAAATGAACTGTAATTGTTGAAAGTTTTGTTTACATTCTTTGCAGTGTATGAACATAAAACCTCCATGTAAAGTCTATGTAGGCTACAAATACAGCCCACATATTGCACACATGAACCCTTGTAAAATGTTGGGGACATGACATACTTCTAGTTGTATAGTCAATATAAGTGTTGGTATTACAAAGCTACAGCCTGCAACTAGAACCTCAGAAAGTGTTGTCCCTAATATAATATAAAGGGAAACAACTGTCATTACAGATGTGTACTAAGATCTTTTACAGGTTGTGTCCCAAATAGCACCTTCCCTATATACTGTAGTGTGCACTACTTTCAATAAAAGCCCTATGGTACACTATATAGGGTATATGGTGCCATTTTGGATGCACACACAGTGCTGGGCTGTGACTGGTTGACACTGCTCCTTCTCCAATGTAATGTGACTGTAATGCAATTGTCTTCTCTGAGAGATCAGGGTTCTCCTCTTCTCCAGGGCTCCATACCACATGCCCCCCTATTCCCTACATGGTGCACTACTTTTAACCAGGGCTAGGATCAAAAGTAGTGCACTATGTAATGAACAGGGGGCCATTTGGGATGGAACCCTGGTCACCACTCATCCGTGGGATGATCTGCCTGGACTCTGGCCAGACAGACCTGCAGTCCAGGGCTCCTTTTCCAGACCCAGATTAAGCCTATCACTCCTGGACCTCAAAACACACCACTTTGGAAATAATAGTTTTCATTAATTCATTCATGTGCTATCCTCTGGGACTGGGATAGAATACTCTACACTTATCTTTCATGTTATGTACGTATTATTTGTAACCCAAAGTAACATAGAATACAATAACATATGTATTATATTCTATTCTATTCTATAATATTCTATTCTATTATTTTCTATTCTATTCGATCTGTTTATTGGACTGTTCTAATAGAATTAGTCTATATATGGGTCTTTATGAGAGCGCAAAGGGTAGGAGAAGGGAAGAAAATCTGATCTTTACTGTACGTAGCCAATCCCCAGGCCACACTACCACAGCATGCCACACCCCTGATCTATAGCTACCCAATCAGCAGGTCTGACAGTGAGCTCCAGGAAGCCAGACAGAGATAATCAAGGCCTCAGTGTGAGTTTATGAACTGACGCCAAAACCAAAGATTAGACACGAAGCTATCAACACTCCATTATGATCCTTTCTGTTGTAACAGTCTCCTAGAAAACACTTTATCTTAAAACCATGTGTTTTAACACACTATTCCAACACCATCTATTTAAGCAAAGCCACAGTGTGAGTTTATGAACTGACGCCAAAACCAAAGATTAGACACATAGCTATCAACACTCCATTATAAACTGGGTGGTTCGAGCCCTGGATGCTGATTGGCTGACAGAAGTGGTATATCAGACCATATACCATTTATTTTTACTGCTAATTACGTTGGTAACCTGATTATAATAGCAATAAGGCACCTCTGGAGTTTGTGGTATATGGCTAAGGGCTGTATCCAGGCACTCCGCGTTGCATTGTGCGTAAGAACAGTGCTTAGCCGTGGTATATACCACACCTCCTCGTGCCTTAATTCTTAATTATAACGCTGTCTGCTTTAACAAGTCTATTTTAACACACTCTTTTTTTAAACACTCTACTGTAGCACCATATAACTTAACACCATCTATATAATCAAAGCCTCAGTGTGACCACTCTGACCATTGTGACTACTCTGACCATTGTGACTACTCTGACCATTGTGACCACTCAGACCATTGTGACTACTCTGACCATTGTGACTACTCTGACCATTGTGACCACTATGACCATTGTGACCACTATGACCATTGTGACCACTATGACCATTGTGACCACTCTGACCATTGTGACTACTCTGACCATTGTGACTACTCTGACCATTGTGACCACTCAGACCATTGTGACTACTCTGACCATTGTGACTACTCTGACCATTGTGACCACTATGACCATTGTGACCACTCTGACCATTGTGACCACTATGACCATTGTGACTACTCTGACCATTGTGACTACTCTGACCATTGTGACTACTCTGACCATTGTGACCACTATGACCATTGTGACTACTCTGACCATTGTGACTACTCTGACCATTGTGACTACTCTGACCATTGTGACTACTCTGACCATTGTGACTACTCTGACCATTGTGACTACTCTGACCATTGTGACTACTCTGACCATTGTGACCACTCTGACCATTGTGACTACTCTGACCATTGTGACTACTCTGACCATTGTGACCACTCTGACCATTGTGACTACTCTGACCATTGTGACCACTCTGACCATTGTGACTACTCTGACCATTGTGACCACTCTGACCATTGTGACTACTCTGACCATTGTGACCACTCTGACCATTGTGACTACTCTGACCATTGTGACCACTCTGACCATTGTGACTACTCTGACCATTGTGACCACTCTGACCATTGTGACTACTCTGACCATTGTGACCACTCTGACCATTGTGACTACTCTGACCATTGTGACTACTCTGACCATTGTGACTACTCTGACCATTGTGACTACTCTGACCATTGTGACCACTCTGACCATTGTGACTACTCTGACCATTGTGACCACTCTGACCATTGTGACTACTCTGACCATTGTGACTACTCTGACCATTGTGACTACTCTGACCATTGTGACTACTCTGACCATTGTGACTACTATGACCATTGTGACTACTCTGACCATTGTGACTACTCTGACCATTGTGACTACTATGACCATTGTGACTACTCTGACCATTGTGACTACTCTGACCATTGTGACTACTCAGACCATTGTGACTACTCTGACCATTGTGACTACTCTGACCATTGTGACCACTCTGACCATTGTGACTACTCAGACCATTGTGACTACTCTGACCATTGTGACCACTCTGATCATTGTGACCACTCTGACCATTTTGACTACTCAGACCATTGTGACTACTCTGACCATTGTGACCACTCTGACCATTGTGACTAATCTGACCATTGTGACCACTATGACCATTGTGACTACTCTGACCATTGTGACTACTCTGACCATTGTGACTACTCTGACCATTGTGACCACTCTGACCATTGTGACCACTCTGACCATTGTGACCACTCAGACCATTGTGACTACTCTGACCATTGTGACTACTCTGACCATTGTGACCACTCAGACCATTGTGACCACTCTGACCATTGTGACTACTCTGACCATTGTGACTACTCTGACCATTGTGACCACTCTGACCATTGTGACCACTCAGACCATTGTGACTACTCTGACCATTGTGACTACTCTGACCATTGTGACCACTCAGACCATTGTGACCACTCTGACCATTGTGACTACTCTGACCATTGTGACTACTCTGACCATTGTGACCACTCTGACCATTGTGACCACTCAGACCATTGTGACTACTCTGACCATTGTGACTACTCTGACCATTGTGACCACTCAGACCATTGTGACCACTCAGACCATTGTGACTACTCTGACCATTGTGACTACTCTGACCATTGTGACCACTCAGACCATTGTGACTACTCTGACCATTGTGACCACTCAGACCATTGTGACTACTCTGACCATTGTGACCACTCTGACCATTGTGACCACTCTGACCATTGTGACCACTATGACCATTGTGACTACTCTGACCATTGTGACTACTCTGACCATTGTGACTACTCTGACCATTGTGACCACTCTGACCATTGTGACCACTCTGACCATTGTGACCACTCAGACCATTGTGACTACTCTGACCATTGTGACTACTCTGACCATTGTGACCACTCTGACCATTGTGACTACTCTGACCATTGTGACTACTCTGACCATTGTGACTAATCTGACCATTGTGACCACTATGACCATTGTGACTACTCTGACCATTGTGACTACTCTGACCATTGTGACTACTCTGACCATTGTGACCACTCTGACCATTGTGACCACTCTGACCATTGTGACCACTCAGACCATTGTGACTACTCTGACCATTGTGACTACTCTGACCATTGTGACCACTCTGACCATTGTGACTACTCTGACCATTGTGACTACTCTGACCATTGTGACCACTCAGACCATTGTGACTACTCTGACCATTGTGACTACTCTGACCATTGTGACTACTCTGACCATTGTGACCACTCAGACCATTGTGACTACTCTGACCATTGTGACTACTCTGACCATTGTGACCACTCTGACCATTGTGACCACTCTGACCATTGTGACTACTCTGACCATTGTGACCACACTGACCATTGTACTTTGTCTCGGGTGACTGTACTTTGTTGTACTATTCCGACTGTTTTTTGACTTGTGACACCACTGTAAATATTGTACTGTTAGACACCGCGTAAACAAGATGTATTTTATTCTAAACTCTCTTTAGTAACTGTACCCTCACTATTGTGAATACTTTGACTTAGTGGATATTGTAACTGTAGTCTGTTCTGACTGTGACTACTTTGACTTAGTGGATGTTGTAACTGTAGTCTGTTCTGACTGTGACTACTTTGACTTAGTGGATATTGTAACTGTAGTCTGTTCTGACTGTGACTACTTTGACTTAGTGGATATTGTAACTGTAGTCTGATCTGACTGTGACTACTTTGACTTAGTGGATATTGTAATTGTAGTCTGCTCTGACTGTGACTACTTTGACTTAGTGGATATTGTAACTGTAGTCTGTTCTGACTGTGACTACTTTGACTTAGTGGATATTGTAACTGTAGTCTGTTCTGACTGTGACTACTTTGACTTAGTGGACATTGTAACTGTAGTCTGCTCTGACTGTGACTACTTTGACTTAGTGGATATTGTAACTGTAGTCTGCTCTGACTGTGACCACTTTGACTTAGTGGATATTGTAACTGTAGTCTGCTCTGACTGTGACTACTTTGACTTAGTGGATATTGTAACTGTAGTCTGCTCTGACTGTGACTACTTTGACTTAGTGGATATTGTAACTGTAGTCTGCTCTGACTGTGACTACTTTGACTTAGTGGATATTGTAACTGTAGTCTGATCTGACTGTGACTACTTTGACTTAGTGGATATTGTAACTGTAGTCTGTTCTGACTGTGACTACTTTGACTTAGTGGATATTGTAACTGTAGTCTGATCTGACTGTGACTACTTTGACTTAGTGGATATTGTAACTGTAGTCTGATCTGACTGTGACTACTTTGACTTAGTGGATATTGTAACTGTAGTCTGATCTGACTGTGACTACTTTGACTTAGTGGATATTGTAACTGTAGTCTGATCTGACTGTGACTACTTTGACTTAGTGGATATTGTAACTGTAGTCTGATCTGACTGTGACTACTTTGACTTAGTGGATATTGTAACTGTAGTCTCCTCTGACTGTGACTACTTTGACTTAGTGGATATTGTAACTGTAGTCTGATCTGACTGTGACTACTTTGACTTAGTGGATATTGTAACTGTAGTCTGTTCTGACTGTGACTACTTTGACTTAGTGGATATTGTAACTGTAGTCTGCTCTGGCTGTGACTACTTTGACTTAGTGGATATTGTAACTGTAGTCTGATCTGACTGTGACTACTTTGACTTAGTGGATATTGTAACTGTAGTCTGCTCTGGCTGTGACTACTTTGACTTAGTGGATATTGTAACTGTAGTCTGATCTGACTGTGACTACTTTGACTTAGTGGATATTGTAACTGTAGTCTGATCTGACTGTGACTACTTTGACTTAGTGGATATTGTAACTGTAGTCTGCTCTGACTGTGACTACTTTGACTTAGTGGATATTGTAACTGTAGTCTGTTCTGACTCTTGTGGCTGTTTCAGCTTTGATCAGAAAGAGAGCCTTCAACCACAGAGCACTATGTATCTGGGAATCTGGGAGTGATACAGCGACTCAGCGTTCATATTAAACAGCTGAGTTTCCCTTTATGAAATGCTACATCCGAATCGGCAAGTTAGGGTTTGACAAATGAAACATTCTCCATCTCTCTCCCTCAGGAAAACTTCATATGCAAATATCTTTATGGGACCCAGGAGAGATTTTTATATAATCAAATTAGATGGGAAATGGTCTGTGGGCATGAGAGAGAGAGATGGCAGACATTTTTCACCGAAACAGCTAATCACAGATTGATTACTAACATGGCTTCCTAGCCAATCAGCAGATGGGACAGATGTCACATGAGGGCTGTTCCAGAAAGCTGGATCAGTGAGGCAGCCAGCTGTCTTTAATATTCTGAAATAACTCAATCTTTTCAAGAAATATAGACTTGAAATTGGAATGGTATAATTATCTTGACAAACAACAACCCATAGTCAAGATTAGCTTCCTAAATGAACCAGAAAGTCTAAATATATATTTGACTGCTTATCAGAGCTGATCTAAAACCCGAGTCACAGCTAATTCATTGGTGAATCCTATATTTGTATTTGTATTTATTAAGGATACCCATTAGCTGCTTCCGTTCATTCAGCAACACTTCTTACAAAAATAAGTAATGATGAAGTCAGTTGCTTCTCCACTTTGAGCCATGAGAGATGTACATGCATATTATACATGTTAGCTCTCCGTGTACATTTAAGGACCAGCCGTGCTGCCCTATTCTGAGCCAATTGTAATTTTACGAGGTCCAGTGTGCACATAGCCTGTCTTCTCTTGAGAACCATGTCTGCCTACGGCAGCCTTTCGCAATAGCAAGGCCATGCTCACTGAGTCTGTACATAGTCAAAGCTTTCCCTAAGTTTGGGTCAGTCACAGTGGTCAGGTATTCTGCCACTGTGTACTCTCTGTTTAGGGCCAAATAGCATTCTAGTTTGCTCTGTATTTTGTTAATTCTTTCCAATGTGTCAAGTAGTTATATTTTTGTTTTCTCATGATCTGGTTGGGTCTAATTGTGCTGCTGTCCTGGGGCTCTGTGGGGTGTGTTTGTGTTTGTGAACAGAGCCCCAGGACAGCAACACAATTATTGTGGGGACAATTGCTTAGGGGACTCTTCTCCAGGTTCATGTCTCTCTCTCTCTCTCTCTCTCTCTCTCTCTCTCTCTCTCTCACTCCCCCCCCTCTCTATCTCCCCCTCCCGCTCTCTCTCGGTCTCTCTCTCTTGGTGTCTCTCCCTTTCGCTCTCCCTCTCTTTCACACACCTGAGTCACAGCCCGACTGCTCTCTATCCATCACCACATGAATTCTATTGATGGAGGAACATGATGATCAGTGTAATATCATGCCCCTTGACGTCTGGTGTCAAGTGTATAAGTGTGTGAGTGTGGGGGGGATAATGTCAGCGGGATTGTCTGTGTGTGTGTGTGTGCACGCCTGTGTGTATGCGTACGCATCACTAGAACAGTGATAATAGCCCCACGCCCATCCACTATCACAGTAATCATTAGCACAGCACACCCACCCAGTCTAATTTCTACGCTGTATATCTACCACTCTAATCTACATGCTGTAAATCTAGCAGTCTAATCGCTGTGCTGTATATCTTGCAGTCTAATCTCTATGCTGTATATCTAGCAGTCTAATCTCTATGCTGTATATCTAGCAGTCTAATCTACATGCTGTAAATCTAGCAGTCTAATCGCTGTGCTGTATATCTTGCAGTCTAATCTCTATGCTGTATATCTAGCAGTCTAATCTCTATGCTGTATATCTAGCAGTCTAATCTACATGCTGTAAATCTAGCAGTCTAATCGCTGTGCTGTATATTTTGCAGTCTAATCTCTATGCTGTATATCTAGCAGTCTAATCTCTATGCTGTATATCTAGCAGTCTAATCTATATACTGTATATCTAGCAGTCTAATCTCTATGCTGTATATCTAGCAGTCTAATCTCTATGCTGTATATCTAGCAGTCTAATCTCTATGCTGTATATCTAGCAGTCTAATCGCTGTGCTGTATATTTTGCAGTCTAATCTCTATGCTGTATATCTAGTAGTCTAATCTCTATGCTGTATATCTAGCAGTCTAATCTCTATGCTGTATATCTAGCAGTCTAATCTATATACTGTATATCTAGCAGTCTAATCTCTATGCTGTATATCTAGCAGTCTAATCTCTATGCTGTATATCTAGCAGTCTAATCTCTATGCTGTATATCTAGCAGTCTAATCTATATACTGTATATCTAGCAGTCTAATCGCTGTGCTGTATATTTTGCAGTCTAATCTCTATGCTGTATATCTAGTAGTCTAATCTCTATGCTGTATATCTAGCAGTCTAATCTATATGCTGTATATCTAGCAGTCTAATCGCTGTGCTGTATATTTTGCAGTCTAATCTCAATGCTGTATATCTAGTAGTCTAATCTCTATTCTGTATATCTACCAGTCTAATTCATGTGCTGTAACTACAGCTCTATCCTTGACTGGATTGATATAGCGTTTTTTACCCCTAGATGCTTAAAACCTCTTAAGGATCTGCCCCTTTTTTCAATTTTCGCCTAAAATGACATACACAAATCTAACTGCCTGAAGCTCAGGCCCTGAAGCAAGGATATGCATTTTCTTGGTAACATTTGAAAGGAAACACTTTGAAGTTTGTGGACATGTGAAAGGAATGTAGGAGAATATAACACATTAGATCTGGTAAAAGATAATACAAACAATCATCTTTGAAATGCAAGAGGCCATAATGTATTATTCCAGCCCAGATGCAATTTAGATATTGGCCACTAGATGGCATCAGTGCATGTGCAAAGTTCAAATGTTGTATCAAGACTGCCCAAATGTGCCTAATTTGTTTAACTTTTCATGTTCAAAACTGTGCACTCTCCTCAAACAATAGCATGGTATTCTTTCACTGTAATAACTACTGTAAATTGGACAGCACAGTTAGACTAACAAGAATTTAAGCTTTCTGCCAATATCAGATACGTGTATGTCTTGGGAAATATTGTTGTTACTTACAACCTCATGCTAATCGCATTAGCTTACATTAATGAATGAGTTTTAATACGCTTTCAATAGTAATGGGGAGATCACCTCATCTGCAGACTATATATCTAGTGTTGAATATCTACTATCACAAACTGGGTTTTTCGAGCCCTGAATGCTGATTGGCTGACAGCTGTGGAATATCAGACCATATATGACAAGGCATTTGTTTTTACTGCTCTAATTATTTATTTAATTGCACCAAAGAAAACAAGTGTTTTTTTTCATGAAAGTGTTTTTATGAAACCACATCACAACAAACACTATACAACACATAAGTACCAAAATAATATATACAACACATAAGTACCAAAATAATATATACAACACATAAGTACCAAAATAATATATACAACACATAAGTACCAAAATAATATATACAACACATAAGTACCATAATAATATATACAACACATAAGTACCAAAATAATATATACAACACATAAGTACCAAAATAATATATACAACACATAAGTACCAAAATAATATATACAACACATAAGTACCAAAATAATATATACAACACATAAGTACCAAAATAATATATACAACACATAAGTACCAAAATAATATATACAACACGTAAGTACCAAAATAATATATACAACACATAAGTACCAAAATAATATATACAACACATAAGTACCAAAATAATATATACAACACATAAGTACCAAAATAATATATACAACACATAAGTACCAAAATAATATATACAACACATAAGTACCAAAATAATATATACAACACATAAGTACCAAAATAATATATACAACACATAAGTACCAAAATAAAAAAAGTTTGTTAAAACAGATAACAAAACCTACTAATTAAAAATGTATAAATGAATTGATCTGTAAAGATGAAAAAAATACCCCCCAAAATGTGTGTGAGAGTTATGCTTTGTGGAGGAGATTACTGAGTAGTTTGGTTCATCAGGCTGACCTCCAATCTTCGCTTGGAGTTATCGAGGGATGATGATGTTTTGGCAATGTGAGTATTCCAGAGTATGGCACCTCTGTATCTGATAGAGAATTGACTATGTGAGGTGTGGCAGTGGAGAGGGTGAAGGTTATCACAGTGTCTTGTGTTATATAGATGCATTTCAGAATGAACCTGGAAGAATCCAGACAAAAACTGTCTGGGGAGTATTTATAGATGAAAGTGCATAATTGGCGTACATTAATGTCATAAATAGACAAGATATTGAGTTTCTTAAACAAAGGTGCAGATGGTTCCAGGTAATTAGAGGAGGTTACTAGTTTACAGTTAGGAAGCAAGCCTGACCACTAATCTTTCTGATGATACCAACAGATTTCATCACTCTGGCAATTTATTTTACAATATTTCTTGTTCTTACTAATGATAACAAAAAAGTTGGATTTTTTTAGAATGCAGAGATAATTTGTTTATCTGGTACCATTCAGAAAATGTGTCCATGCCTGAGTTGGTTTCATTAATTAGTGAATCAACATTTTTGTGTGATAAAATCTAATTGGTATCATCAGCAAAGAGAATGGGAAGTACGGTAGAAGACACAGCAGCAGTAGAAGACATGTTTGTAACCAGTTTATAATAGCAATAATGCTCCTCAGGGGTTTGTGATATACTGTATGACCAATATACCACGGCTAAGGGCTGTATCCAGGCACTCCACGTTGCGTCGTACAAAACAACAGCCCTTAGCTGTGGTATATTGGCCATACTGTATAACACATCCCCTCAGGCCTCATTGCATAAATCTAAACTATATACTGGCTCTACTAATTTAACTTATATACTGTCTCTACTAATTTAACTTATATACTGTCTCTACTAATTTAACCTATATAATGTCTCTACTAATTTAACCTATATACTGTCTCTACTAATTTAACCTATATACTGTCTCTACTAATTTAACCTATATAATGTCTCTACTAATTTAACCTATATACTGTCTCTACTAATTTAACCTATATACTGTCTCTACTAATTTAACCTATATAATGTCTCTACTAATCTAACCTGTATACTGTCTCTACTAATCTAACCTGTATACTGTCTACTAATCTAATTTATATACTGTCTGTAGTAATCTAACCTGTATACTGTCTCTACTAATCTAATTTATATGCTGTCTCTGCTAATCTAACTTGTATACTGTCTCTAGTAGTCTAATGTATATACTGTCTGTGGTAATCTAATCTATATACCATCTCTACTAATCTAACCTATAAATCTCCAGTAATCTAGCCTATATAATGTCTATAGTAATGTAACCTATATACTACCTCTACTAATCTAACCTATAAATTTTCTCTAGTAATCTAACCTTTATACTGTCTCTGACAGTGTAGTCTATACTGTCTCTAGTAATTACATGTATATGCTGTACTATCTACCAGCTGCTAACCTAGATTACACTGGATTACCTAGAGACAGAATGCACTGAGGAACACTGCTATAATGTTCATGTAACGTTCACATAACCAAACAACGTTGAGATATCCAACCAAAACGTTGCCATAACGCTCAACCCACCAGACCCTCCCAGCTCTCTCTCTTCTCCCTCTCTCTCTCTCTCTCTCTCTTCTGCCTCTCTCTCTCTTCTCCCTCTCTCTCTCTTCTCCCTCTCTCTCTCTTCTCCCTCTCTATCTTTCTTCTCCCTCCATCTCGCTCTCTCTCTCTTCTCCCTCTCTCTCTCTTCTCCCTCTCTATCTTTCTTCTCTCTCTCGCTCTCTCTCTCTCTCTCTCTCTTCTGCCTCTCTCTCTCTTCTCCCTCGCTCTCTCTCTCTTCTGCCTCTCTCTCTCTTCTCCATTTCTCTCTCTTCTCCCTTCGCTCTCTCTCTCTCTCTCTTCTCCCTCTCTCTCTCTCAGCAGCCTATTTTTCTTAATGAATCAGAACACCTCCGTGCCTTTTGCCCAGCCTGACACACACAATATTTCATCTGATATTCCTAGTGTGAAACACACAGAGCAGCTCACATGTCTTCTCATTGATGCTGAAAAGATAGCGTGTGAAATTGCAAACTGGAGAGAGGGAAAAACAGATGTGCGTTACCTGCAGATATTTGCCTCAGTATTTGTCTAAAAGAATAACTAGATTGAGAATCCTGATGAAATCAACATGCCATCTGACTGCATCCTCCACAGATATGTACAATTCTAGAATACCGGCTGATGGTTCCATCATAGAACCATAAAAGTCCACATGAATGTGAGCCTGCGAGCCGCGAGAGGGAGGGGGAGGGGAGGAAGCAACAAGAAGGATACACTCTCAATTCAAACAGGCACATTCACATACATACCATTGTATATACATATATACATACACACACACCCACACACACTATAAACACATACATAATGCATAAATACCTGATTAGTAAATTCCTAGTGCAAGTCGATGCTATTCAGCGAGCAAAGCAGTGTCTGACTGCAACATCCAGTGTGAGATCATTTCCAGGGACACTGTGGTTGGAGCAGAGAGATGAAGGGATGCGAGAGGAGAGGGAGAGAGAGATAGAGCGTCGGCTGAGCAGAGCAGCGGAGAGATGAGGCTAGCAGCTAATGTTTCTTTCCTCTGTGTGCGGGGAGGAGAGAAAGAGACACAGAGACACAGAGATCTGCCTGCTAAGCCCCAGCTCACAGCATCGTTTCCCTCTGACAGGCAGGCAACATCCACATTCCAGTCCTCCTTCCCTCCGACTGTCCGTCCGCCAGAACCCGTGACTGACGCCTCAGCTCCACACACACATGGCTGACACACACCTCTCCTCCATGCCTCCGTCTGCAGCACCAGCAGTCTCTTATTCTACCACTCTATTCTTCCTCCCTCTCTCCTCTCCTTCTGATGTGGTAGATGGTAGATGGATGCTGTCTAGGCTCGTTTTCCTGCTGTCTGTGTGACCGACTTGGTTCCTCTCGCACACACACACGTGCAAACACACACGCCCTAAGCACGCAGTGCCTGGCCCAGGGATCCAGCAGACAGAAAGGGGAGGTGGTAAGGCTCCTGCCCAGATTTGGTATCTCCTGCTGGGCTGTTAGAGCCCCTCAGATGGACCAGAGGGGAGATGAGGGAGCAGCAGTGTCTCTCTCCCTGCTCACTGCACTTGGCTGACAGTAATGAGCTCATAGCCACGCTCACATGTGACGACAGGAGAGAGAGAGAGAGGGGGGGGGGGTGAGCTGGGAACGAGGATGGGAAGAGGCTTGTGTGTGTGTGTGTGTGTGTGTGTGTGTGTGTGTGTGTGTGTGTGTGTGTGTGTGTGTGTGTGTGTGTGTGTGTGTGTGATTACATTGTCAGTGAGCGCCATCATTGGATAATGTAAGTGTGTGCAAATTATTTTGAGGGGAAGGGGCTTTGCTATATACCCTCCTCATACACACACACACAAACACACACACACACAAACACAGACACAGAGAGAGAGAGAGAGACAGGTCACTCTCACTCTGGTACATAATCATAGTGAGACCTTCAGTCAGACCAACACCATTCTACTAGCTCCCATCATCTTACCCTCCTCTCCATCTATCCTCTCCTCCCATCATCTACCCCTCCTCTCCATCTATCCTCTCCTCCCATCAACTAACCCTCCTCTCCAACTATCCTCTCCTCCCATCTTCTCCATATATCCTGTCCTCTCCCCTCCATCTTCTCCTCCCATCTTCTCCATCTATCCTCTCCTTCCATCTTCTCATCTCTCCTCTCCTCCCATCTTCTCCATATATCCTCTCCTCTCCTCCCATCTTCTCCATCTATCCTTTCCTCTCCTACCATCCTCTCCCCCTCTTCTTTTCTCTTCCCCACACACACATACAGCACACACACACACAGCACACACACACACACAGGACAGACAGCAGACATACATACATACATACATACATACATACATACATACATACATACATACATACATACATACATACATACATACATACATACATACATACATACATACATACATACATACATACATACATACATACATACATACATACATACATACAAACACACATCATCCAATTATGGCGCTTACTGGACATTTCATCATACATGATCACTAATTTGAAATGCAAATGATTCAATTATGAATTATTATGATCTGTTAAACATTATTAAGATCATGAGATGCAGTTTAGAAATTCTACTCATTGACAGATTAATATATTATTGGACATTATGATATTGGATTTTAAAATAGAGACATTTGTGACCAACCATTTGCAAAACATATGGCGGTTTATTTTCAAATGTAATTGCTGTTCAGTAATAATTGTTTAAATAAAATCAGACTAGCTCTGCTATAGTATTCACAGGGGCAACGCCTTGGAAGCACGTCTCTGATTCAACCCTGGTAAATCCTTGTGAATCAGAGCTCAGTATAAAAGGGTGTGACACACTCCATAGGCTGCACAGAGAGCCACAATACCTCAGCCCCACCCACTTCCCATCACTATAATTCAATTCAATTCAATTCAAGGACTTTATTGGCATGGGAAACATGTGTTAACATTGCCAAAGCAAGTGAGGTAGATAATATATTAAGTGAATATATAAAGTGAAATAAACAATAAAAATTAACAGTACACATTACACATACAGAAGTTTAAAAGCAATAAAGACATTACAAATGTCATATTATATATATACAGTGTATATAATCACGCCCACTAACACTAGCATTACTATAGTCAGTCAGTCTCATTCTCTCTCTGTCTTTTTCTCTGTCTCTTTCTCTCTCCATCCACCCCCCATATCTCTCTCTCTGTCTCTTTCTCTCTCCATCCACCCCCATATCTCTCTCTCTGTCTCTTTTTCTCTCTCCATCCACCCCCATCTCTCTCTCTCTGTCCCTTTCTCTCTCCATCCACCCCCATATCTCTCTCTGTCTCTTCCTCTCTCCATCCACCCCCATATCTCTCTCTGTCTCTTTCTCTCTCCATCCACCCCCATATCTCTCTCTCTGTCTCTTTCTCTCTCTCTCCATCCACCCCCATATATCTCTCTGTCTCTTTCTCTCTACATCCACCCCCATATCTCTCTCTCTGTCTCTTTCTCTCTCCATCCACCCCCATATCTCTCTCTCTGTCTCTTTCTCTCTCCATCCACCCCCATATCTCTCTCTCTGTCTCTTTCTCTCTCCATCCACCCCCCATATATCTCTCTCTGTCTCTTTCTCTCTACATCCACCCCCATATATCTCTCTCTGTCTCTTTCTCTCTACATCCACCCCCCCCATATATCTCTCTCTGTCTCTTTCTCTCTCCATCCACCCACCATATCTCTCTCTCTCTCTGTCTTTTCTCTCTCCATCCACCCCCATATCTCTCTCTCTCTGTCTCTTTCTCTCTCCATCCACCCCATATCTCTCTCTTTCTGTCTCTTTCTCTCTCCATCCACCCCCATATCTCTCTCTCTTTCTCTCTCCATCCACCCCCCCCATCTCTCTCTCTCTCTCTCTCTCTCTCCATCCACGCCCCATATCCCTCTCTCTCTTTCTCTCTCCATCCACCCCCATATCTCTCTCTGTGTCTCTTTCTCTCTCCATCCACCCCCATATCTCTCTCTCTCTATCTTTCTCTCTCCATCCACCCCACATATTTCTCTCTCTCTGTCTCTTTCTCTCTCCATCCACCCCCATATCTCTCTCTCTCTTTTCTCTCTCCATCCACCCCCCATATCTCTCTCTCTCTCTGTCTCTTTCTCTCTCCATCCACCCCCATATCTCTCTCTCTGTCTCTTTCTCTCTCCATCCACCCCCATATCTCTCTCTCTCTCTCTCTCTCTCTCTCTCTCTCTCTCTCTCTCCATCCACCCCCATATCTCTTTCTCTCTTTCTCTCTCCATCAACCCCCATATATCTCTCTCTCTGTGTCTCTTTCTCTCTCCATCCACCCCCATATCTCTCTATCTGTCTCTTTCTCTCTCCATCCACCCCCCCATATCTTTCTCTCTGTCCCTTTCTCTCTCCATCCACCCCCTATATCTCTCTCTGTCTCTTTCTCTCTCCATCCACCCCCATATCTCTTTCTCTCTTTCTCTCTCCATCCACCCCCATATCTCTCTCGCTGTCTCTCTTTCTCTCTCCATCAACCCCCCATATCTCTCTCTCTCTGTCTCTTTCTCTCTCCATCCACCCCCATATCTCTCTCTCTGTCTCTTTCTCTCTCCATCCACCCCCATATCTCTCTCTCTGTCTCTTTCTCTCTCCATCCACCCCCATATCTCTCTCTGTCTCTTTCTCTCTCCATCCACCCCCATATCTCTCTCGCTGTCTCTTTCTCTCTCCATCAACCCCCATATCTCTCTCTCTCTGTCTCTTTCTCTCTCCATCCACCCCCATATCTCTCTCTCTGTCTCTTTCTCTCTCCATCCACCCCCATATCTCTCTCGCTGTCTCTTTCTCTCTCCATCCACCCACCATATCTCTCTCTCTCTGTCTCTTTCTCTCTCCATCCAACCCCATATATCTCTCTCTGTCTCTTTCTCTCTCCATCCACCCCCATATCTCTCTCTCTGTCTCTTTCTCTCTCCATCCACCCCATATCTCTCTCGCTGTCTCTTTCTCTCTTCATCCACCCACCATATCTCTCTCTCTCTGTCTCTTTCTCTCTCCATCCACCCCCATATCTCTCTCTCTCTGTCTCTTTCTCTCTCCATCCACCCCATATCTCTCTCTTTCTGTCTCTTTCTCTCTCCATCCACCCCCCATATCTCTCTCTTTTTCTCTCTCCATCCACCCCCATCTCTCTCTCTCTTTCTCTCTCCATCCACCCCCATATCTCTCTCTGTGTCTCTTTCTCTCTCCATCCACCCCCCATAACCCTCTCTCTCTTTCTCTCCCATCCACCCCCATATCTCTCTCTGTGTCTCTTTCTCTCTCCATCCACCCCCATATCTCTCTCTCTCTATCTTTCTCTCTCCATCCACCCCACATATTTCTCTCTCTCTGTCTCTTTCTCTCTCCATCCACCCCCATATCTCTCTCTCTCTCTTTCTCTCTCCATCCACCCCCATATCTCTCTCTCTCTGTCTCTTTCTCTCCATCCACCCCCATATCTCTCTCTCTGTCTCTTTCTCTCTCCATCCACCCCCCTCTCTCTCTCTCTCTCTCTCTCTCTCTCTCTCTCTCTCCATCCACCCCCATATCTCTTTCTCTCTTTCTCTCTCCATCAACCCCCATATCTCTCTCTCTGTGTCTCTTTCTCTCTCCATCCACCCCCATATCTCTCTATCTGTCTCTTTCTCTCTCCATCCACCCCCATATCTTTCTCTCTGTCCCTTTCTCTCTCCATCCACCCCCTATATCTCTCTCTCTGTCTCTTTCTCTCTCCATCCACCCCCATATCTCTTTCTCTCTTTCTCTCTCCATCCACCCCCCATATCTCTCTCGCTGTCTCTTTCTCTCTCCATCAACCCCCATATCTCTCTCTCTCTCTCTGTCTCTTTCTCTCTCCATCCACCCCCATATCTCTCTCTCTGTCTCTTTCTCTCTCCATCCACCCCCATATCTCTCTCTCTGTCTCTTTCTCTCTCCATCCACCCCCATATCTCTCTCTGTCTCTTTCTCTCTCCATCCACCCCCATATCTCTCTCGCTGTCTCTTTCTCTCTCCATCAACCCCCATATCTCTCTCTCTGTGTCTCTTTCTCTCTCCATCCACCCCCATATCTCTCTCTCTGTCTCTTTCTCTCTCCATCCACCCCCATATCTCTCTCGCTGTCTCTTTCTCTCTCCATCCACCCACCATATCTCTCTCTCTCTGTCTCTTTCTCTCTCCATCCAACCCCATATATCTCTCTCTGTCTCTTTCTCTCTCCATCCACCCCCATATCTCTCTCTCTGTCTCTTTCTCTCTCCATCCACCCCCATATCTCTCTCGCTGTCTCTTTCTCTCTCCATCCACCCACCATATCTCTCTCTCTCTGTCCTTTCTCTCTCCATCCACCCCCATATCTCTCTCGCTGTCTCTTTCTCTCTCCATCCACCCCCATATCTCTCTCTCTGTCTCTTTCTCTCTCCATCCACCCCCATATCTCTCTCTCTGTCTCTTTCTCTCTCCATCCACCCACCATCTCTCTCTCTCTCTCTCTCTCTCTCTCTCTCTCTCCATCCACCCACCATATCTCTCTCTCTCTCTGTCTCTCTCTCTCTCTCTCTGTCTCTCTCTCTCTCTCTCTGTCTCTCTCTCTCTCTGTCTCTCTCTCTCTCTCTCTGTCTCTCTCTCTCTCTCTCTCTGTCTCTCTCTCTCTCTCTGTCTCTTTCTCTCTCCATCCAACCCCATATCTCTCTCTCTGTCTCTTTCTCTCTCCATCCACCCACCATCTCTCTCTCTCTCTCTCTCTCTCTCTCTCTCTCTCTCTCTCTCTCTCTCTCTTTCATCCACCCACCATATCTCTCTCTCTCTCTGTCTCTCTCTTTCTCTCTCCATCCACCCCCATATCTCTCACTCTGTCTCTTTCTCTCTCCATCCACCTCCCATATCTCTCTCTCTCTTTCTCTCTCTCTCTTTCTCTCTCCATCCACCCACCATATCTCTCTCTCTCGCTCTCTCTCTCTCTTTCTCTCTCCATCCACCCCCATATCTCTCACTCTGTCTCTTTCTCTCTCCATCCACCTCCCATATCTCTCTCTCTCTTTCTCTCTCCATCCAACCCCCATATCTCTCTCTCCATCTACCCCCCCCCCCACAGGTAGAGGGGGAAAAGGGAGAAGGGTTGGGGCTCTGTACATGGCTACTGCTCACCACCTACTGGTCAGATAAAGAATAAAATTATAAAATAGAACAGTGCCAAAACCTAAATAATGTGACATCAACATCACAGCCAACTCAATGTTATTTTTCTTCCAATAAGAGCCAATATATTTCCACTAGTTAGAAACATGAGAGTTAGGCATTTGCCCATTCTTGCGTAACATATATAGGTTTGGAAGCGGCAAACAAATATATTTAAATTAGTTATGAGTCAGTAAACTAACTGGAGACACAAGACAGAAGATCAACGTGTTAGATTACTAATCACAAAGGAATCTTTATCGTTACATAGAGGTTAAATAAACAAACATTACTCATCACGAAGGAATCTTTATCATTACAAAGTGGTTAACTAAACAAACATGATTAATCACAAAGGAATCTTCATCGTTACAAAGAGGTTAAATAAACAAACATTTGAACAATATTTGACCTAAAACAAACATCAATACAACAACACTAACCTCTCCTTCCAGAAGCCATGACTAGACTGATAAACACAACAACACTAACCTCTCCTTCCAGAAGCCATGACTAGACTGATAAACACAACAACACTAACCTCTCCTTCCAGAAGCCATGACTAGACTGATAAACACAACAACACTAACCTCTCCTTCCAGAAGCCATGACTAGACTGATAAACACAACAACACTAACCTCTCCTTCCAGAAGCCATGACTAGACTGATAAACACAACAACACTCTCCTTCCAGAAGCCATGACTAGACTGATAAACACAACAACACTAACCTCTCCTTCCAGAAGCCATGACAAGACTGATAAACACAACAACACTCTCCTTCCAGAAGCCATGACTAGACTGATAAACACAACAACACTAACATCTCCTTCCAGAAGCCATGCCTAGACTGATAAACACAACAACATTAACCTCTCCTTCCAGAAGCCATGACTAGACTGATAAACACAACAACACTAACCTCTCCTTCCAGAAACCATGACTAGACTGATAAACACAACAACATTAACCTCACCTTCCAGAAGCCATGCCTAGACTGATGAACACAACAACATTAATCTCTCCTTCCAGAAGCCATGACTAGACTGATAAACACAACAACACTAACATCTCCTTCCAGAAGCCATGACTAGACTGATAAACACAACAACACTAACCTCTCCTTCCAGAAACCATGACTAGACTGATAAACACAACAACATTAACCTCTCCTTCCAGAAGCCATGCCTAGACTGATGAACACAACAACATTAATCTCTCCTTCCAGAAGCCATGACTAGACTGATAACACAACAACACTAACATCTCCTTCCAGAAGCCATGACTAGACTGATAAACACAACAACACTAACCTCTCCTTCCAGAAGCCATGACTAGACTGATAAACACAACAACACTAACCTCTCCTTCCAGAAGCCATGACTAGACTGATAAACACAACAACACTAACCTCTCCTTCCAGAAGCCATGACTAGACTGATAAACACAACAACACTAACCTCTCCTTCCAGAAGCCATGACTAGACTGATAAACACAACAACACTCTCCTTCCAGAAGCCATGACTAGACTGATAAACACAACAACACTAACCTTCCAGAAGCCATGACAAGACTGATAAACACAACAACACTCTCCTTCCAGAAGCCATGACTAGACTGATAAACACAACAACACTAACATCTCCTTCCAGAAGCCATGCCTAGACTGATAAACACAACAACATTAACCTCTCCTTCCAGAAACCATGACTAGACTGATAAACACAACAACACTAACCTCTCCTTCCAGAAACCATGACTAGACTGATAAACACAACAACATTAACCTCTCCTTCCAGAAGCCATGACTAGACTGATGAACACAACAACATTAATCTCTCCTTCCAGAAGCCATGACAAGACTGATAAACACAACAACACTAACATCTCCTTCCAGAAGCCATGACTAGACTGATAAACACAACAACACTAACCTCTCCTTCCAGAAACCATGACTAGACTGATAAACACAACAACATTAACCTCTCCTTCCAGAAGCCATGACTAGACTGATGAACACAACAACATTAATCTCTCCTTCCAGAAGCCATGACTAGACTGATAAACACAACAACACTAACATCTCCTTCCAGAAGCCATGACTAGACTGATAAACACAACAACACTAACCTCTCCTTCCAGAAGCCATGACTAGACTGATAAACACAACAACACTAACCTCTCCTTCCAGAAGCCATGACTAGACTGATAAACACAACAACACTAACCTCTCCTTCCAGAAGCCATGACTAGACTGATAAACACAACAACACTAACCTCTCCTTCCAGAAGCCATGACTAGACTGATAAACACAACAACACTAACCTCTCCTTCCAGAAGCCATGACTAGACTGATAAACACAACAACACTCTCCTTCCAGAAGCCAAGACTAGACTGATAAACACAACAACACTCTCCTTCCAGAAGCCATGACTAGACTGATAAACACAACAACACTCTCCTTCCAGAAGCCATGACTAGACTGATAAACACAACAACACTCTCCTTCCAGAAGCCATGACTAGACTGATAAACACAACAACACTCTCCTTCCAGAAGCCATGACAAGACTGATAAACACAACAACACTAACCTTCCAGAAGCCATGACAAGACTGATAAACACAACAACACTCTCCTTCCAGAAGCCATGACTAGACTGATAAACACAACAACACTCTCCTTCCAGAAGCCATGACAAGACTGATAAACACAACAACACTAACCTTCCAGAAGCCATGACAAGACTGATAAACACAACAACACTCTCCTTCCAGAAGCCATGACTAGACTGATAAACACAACAACACTCTCCTTCCAGAAGCCATGACTAGACTGATAAACACAACAACACTCTCCTTCCAGAAGCCATGACAAGACTGATAAACACAACAACACTAACCTCTCCTTCGAGAAGCCATGACAAGACTGATAAACACAACAACACTCTCCTTCCAGAAGCCATGACTAGACTGATAAACACAACAACAATCTCCTTCCAGAAGCCATGACTAGACTGATAAACACAACAATACTAACCTCTCCTTCCAGAAGCCATGACAAGACTGATAAACACAACAACACTAACATCTCCTTCCAGAAGCCATGACTAGACTGATAAACACAACAACACTAACCTCTCCTTCCAGAAGCCATGACTAGACTGATAAACACAACAACACTAACCTCTCCTTCCAGAAGCCATGACTAGACTGATAAACACAACAACACTCTCCTTCCAGAAGCCATGACTAGACTGATAAACACAACAACACTCTCCTTCCAGAAGCCATGACTAGACTGATAAACACAACAACACTAACCTCTCCTTCCAGAAGCCATGACTAGACTGATAAACACAACAACACTAACCTCTCCTTCCAGAAGCCATGACAAGACTGATAAACACAACAACACTCTCCTTCCAGAAGCCATGACTAGACTGATAAACACAACAACACTCTCCTTCCAGAAGCCATGACTAGACTGATAAACACAACAACACTCTCCTTCCAGAAGCCATGACAAGACTGATAAACACAACAACACTAACCTCTCCTTCGAGAAGCCATGACAAGACTGATAAACACAACAACACTCTCCTTCCAGAAGCCATGACTAGACTGATAAACACAACAACAATCTCCTTCCAGAAGCCATGACTAGACTGATAAACACAACAATACTAACCTCTCCTTCCAGAAGCCATGACAAGACTGATAAACACAACAACACTAACATCTCCTTCCAGAAGCCATGACTAGACTGATAAACACAACAACACTAACCTCTCCTTCCAGAAGCCATGACTAGACTGATAAACACAACAACACTAACCTCTCCTTCCAGAAGCCATGACTAGACTGATAAAAACAACAACACTCTCCTTCCAGAAGCCATGACTAGACTGATAAACACAACAACACTCTCCTTCCAGAAGCCATGACTAGACTGATAAACACATCAACACTAACCTCTCCTTCCAGAAGCCATGACTAGACTGATAAACACAACAACACTAACCTCTCCTTCCAGAAGCCATGACTAGACTGATAAACACAACAACACTCTCCTTCCAGAAGCCATGACTAGACTGATAAACACAACAACACTCTCCTTCCAGAAGCCATGACTAGGCTTATAAACACAACAACACTCTCCTTCCAGAAGCCATGACTAGACTGATAAACACAACAACACTAACCTATCCTTCCAGAAGCCATGGCTAGACTGATAAACACAACAACATTAACCTCTCCTTCCAGAAGCCATGACTAGACTGATAAACACAACAACACTAACCTCTCCTTCCAGAAGCCATGACTAGACTGATAAACACAACAACACTAACATCTCCTTCCAGAAGCCATGACTAGACTGATAAACACAACAACACTAACCTCTCCTTCCAGAAGCCATGACTAGACTGATAAACACAACAACACTAACCTCTCCTTCCAGAAACCATGACTAGACTGATAAACACAACAACATTAACCTCTCCTTCCAGAAGCCATGACTAGACTGATAAACACAACAACACTAACCTCTCCTTCCAGAAACCATGACTAGACTGATAAACACAACAACATTAACCTCTCCTTCCAGAAGCCATGACTAGACTGATAAACACAACAACACTAACCTCTCCTTCCAGAAGCCATGACTAGACTGATAAACACAACAACACTAACCTCTCCTTCCAGAAGCCATGACTAGACTGATAAACACAACAACACTAACCTCTCCTTCCAGAAGCCATGACTAGACTGATAAACACAACAACACTAACCTCTCCTTCCAGAAGCCATGACTAGACTGATAAACACAACAACACTCTCCTTCCAGAAGCCATGACTAGACTGATAAACACAACAACACTCTCTTTCCAGAAGCCATGACTAGACTGATAAACACAACAACACTCTCCTTTCAGAAGCCATGACTAGACTGATAAACACAACAACACTCTCCTTCCAGAAGCCATGACTAGACTGATAAACACAACAACACTCTCCTTCCAGAAGCCATGACAAGACTGATAAACACAACAACACTAACCTTCCAGAAGCCATGACAAGACTGATAAACACAACAACACTCTCCTTCCAGAAGCCATGACTAGACTGATAAACACAACAACACTCTCTTCCAGAAGCCATGACTAGACTGATAAACACAACAACACTCTCCTTCCAGAAGCCATGACAAGACTGATAAACACAACAACACTAACCTCTCCTTCCAGAAGCCATGACAAGACTGATAAACACAACAACACTCTCCTTCCAGAAGCCATGACTAGACTGATAAACACAACAACAATCTCCTTCCAGAAGCCATGACTAGACTGATAAACACAACAATACTAACCTCTCCTTCCAGAAGCCATGACAAGACTGATAAACACAACAACACTAACATCTCCTTCCAGAAGCCATGACTAGACTGATAAACACAACAACACTAACCTCTCCTTCCAGAAGCCATGACTAGACTGATAAACACAACAACACTAACCTCTCCTTCCAGAAGCCATGACTAGACTGATAAAAACAACAACACTCTCCTTCCAGAAGCCATGACTAGACTGATAAACACAACAACACTCTCCTTCCAGAAGCCATGACTAGACTGATAAACACATCAACACTAACCTCTCCTTCCAGAAGCCATGACTAGACTGATAAACACAACAACACTAACCTCTCCTTCCAGAAGCCATGACTAGACTGATAAACACAACAACACTCTCCTTCCAGAAGCCATGACTAGACTGATAAACACAACAACACTCTCCTTCCAGAAGCCATGACTAGGCTTATAAACACAACAACACTCTCCTTCCAGAAGCCATGACTAGACTGATAAACACAACAACACTAACCTATCCTTCCAGAAGCCATGGCTAGACTGATAAACACAACAACATTAACCTCTCCTTCCAGAAGCCATGACTAGACTGATAAACACAACAACACTAACCTCTCCTTCCAGAAGCCATGACTAGACTGATAAACACAACAACACTAACATCTCCTTCCAGAAGCCATGACTAGACTGATAAACACAACAACACTAACCTCTCCTTCCAGAAGCCATGACTAGACTGATAAACACAACAACACTAACCTCTCCTTCCAGAAACCATGACTAGACTGATAAACACAACAACATTAACCTCTCCTTCCAGAAACCATGACTAGACTGATAAACACAACAACACTAACCTCTCCTTCCAGAAACCATGACTAGACTGATAAACACAACAACATTAACCTCTCCTTCCAGAAGCCATGACTAGACTGATGAACACAACAACACTAACCTCTCCTTCCAGAAGCCATGACTAGACTGATAAACAAAACAACACTCTCCTTCCAGAAGCCATGACTACACTGATAAACACAACAACACTAACCTCTCCTTCCAGAATCCATGACTAGACTGATAAACAAAACAACACTAACCTCTCCTTCCAGAAGCCATGACTAGACTGATAAACACAACAACACTAAGCTCTCCTTCCAGAAGGCATGACTAGACTGATAAACACAACAACACTAACCTCTCCTTCCAGAAGCCATGACTAGACTGATAAACACAACAACACTCTCCTTCCAGAAGCCATGACTAGACTGATAAACACAACAACACTCTCCTTCCAGAAGCCATGACTAGACTGATAAACACAACAACACTCTCCTTCCAGAAGCCATGACTAGACTGATAAACACAACAACACTCTCCTTCCAGAAGCCATGACTAGACTGATAAACACAACAACACTCTCCTTCCAGAAGCCATGACAAGACTGATAAACACAACAACACTAACCTTCCAGAAGCCATGACAAGACTGATAAACACAACAACACTCTCCTTCCAGAAGCCATGACTAGACTGATAAACACAACAACACTCTCCTTCCAGAAGCCATGACTAGACTGATAAACACAACAACACTCTCCTTCCAGAAGCCATGACAAGACTGATAAACACAACAACACTAACCTCTCCTTCCAGAAGCCATGACAAGACTGATAAACACAACAACACTCTCCTTCCAGAAGCCATGACTAGACTGATAAACACAACAACAATCTCCTTCCAGAAGCCATGACTAGACTGATAAACACAACAATACTAACCTCTCCTTCCAGAAGCCATGACAAGACTGATAAACACAACAACACTAACATCTCCTTCCAGAAGCCATGACTAGACTGATAAACACAACAACACTAACATCTCCTTCCAGAAGCCCTGACTGGACTGATAAACACAACAACACTAACCTCTCCTTCCAGAAGCCATGACTAGACTGATAAACACAACAACACTCTCCTTCCAGAAGCCATGACTAGACTGATAAACACAACAACACTCTCCTTCCAGAAGCCATGACTAGACTGATAAACACAACAACACTAACCTCTCCTTCCAGAAGCCATGACTAGACTGATAAACACAACAACACTAACCTCTCCTTCCAGAAGCCATGACTAGACTGATAAACACAACAACACTCTCCTTCCAGAAGCCATGACTAGACTGATAAACACAACAACACTCTCCTTCCAGAAGCCATGACTAGACTGATAAACACAACAACACTCTCCTTCCAGAAGCCATGACTAGACTGATAAACACAACAACACTAACCTATCCTTCCAGAAGCCATGGCTAGACTGATAAACACAACAACACTAACCTCTCCTTCCAGAAGCCATGACTAGACTGATAAACACAACAACACTCTCCTTCCAGAAGCCATGACTAGACTGATAAACACAACAACACTCTCCTTCCAGAAGCCATGACTAGACTGATAAACACAACAACACTCTCCTTCCTGAAGCCATGACTAGACTGATAAACACAACAACACTAACCTCTCCTTCCAGAAGCCATGACAAGACTGAAAACACAACACTAACCTCTCCTTCCAGAAGCCATGACTAGACTGATAAACACAACAACACTCTCCTTCCAGAAGCCATGACTAGACTGATAAACACAACAACACTCTCCTTCCAGAAGCCATGACTAGACTGATAAACACAACAACACTCTCCTTCCTGAAGCCATGACTAGACTGATAAACACAACAACACTAACCTCTCCTTCCAGAAGCCATGACTAGACTGATAAACACATCAACACTCTCCTTCCAGAAGCCATGACTAGACTGATAAACACAACAACACTCTCCTTCCAGAAGCCATGACTAGACTGATAAACACAACAACACTCTCCTTCCAGAAGCCATGACTAGACTGATAAACACAACAACACTAACATCTCCTTCCAGAAGCCATGACAAGACTGATAAACACAACAACACTCTCCTTCCAGAAGCCATGACTAGACTGATAAACACAACAACACTAACCTCTCCTTCCAGAAGCCATGACTAGACTGATAAACACAACAACACTCTCCTTCCAGAAGCCATGACTAGACTGATAAACACAACAACACTCTCCTTCTAGAAGCCATGACTAGACTGATAAACACAACAACACTAACATCTCCTTCCAGAAGCCATGACTAGACTGATAAACACAACAACACTCTCCTTCCAGAAGCCATGACTAGACTGATAAACACAACAACACTAACATCTCCTTCCAGAAGCCATGACTAGACTGATAAACACAACAACACTCTCCTTCCAGAAGCCATGACTAGACTGATAAACACAACAACACTCTCCTTCCAGAAGCCATGACTAGACTGATAAACACAACAACACTCTCCTTCCAGAAGCCATGACTAGACTGATAAATTCAATCATGAAGGGAAAGGAAGACAAAACAACACAAACACAAATCAATTAACTTGAGGTAGCCACCCAGAGGATGAAATAAAAGTCCAAACTAGTTGCAATTAAGTCCATTTACAACCAGATTACAACCAAATCTTGTTATTATAATGAGGTAATTTCAACCATCTCTGCCCTCTGTGAACAGTTTCAGTCATCAGACGCTATAAAACAAGCAGTGCGTTTCTCCTTCTACACAGTATCTCTTCCTATAGGACTCTGACATACAGTACTCCTGAGGCATAGTCTGCATCCCAAATGGCACCCTATTTTTCTATGTAGTAGTGCATTAGTTTGACCAGGGCCCATGGGGCCCATAGGTCTCTGGTCAAAAGTAGTGCATTATGAAGTGAATAGGGTGCCATTTGGCATGCAGTTATACATAGATTATCCCTGGGACTCTCTAAGAGGAAGCCCTAGCTGTGACATCCAGCTAATGTAGTGGAGGTAGTTCAGTGAACTGCACTTCCATCATGAGAAATCTTGCCTGAGACCTCTGAAGACTTATGTTAATACTCAGGCTTTATCTCAGCGGGCTATCACAGTCTTGTGGCGGATGGTGGTGGGAGGATGAGCTGGGTTCAAACGCCTCTCTGTCTCTCTCTCCCCCACCCATCCCCCCTCTTCCCCTGCCATCTTGCCCCATGAGCCCTATGTTTGCTGACCTATCCTGAGGGACAGAGCCAGATAACAGGACCACTGTCCAAGGCCTCTCAACGCTACAACACTATCACTCTACATCTGTCTGGGAGGAAGAGTGTCTGTGTTTGGGGGAGGGGGGCAGGCTATGTCTCTGTAATGTGACACTGCATCGTACCATAACAGACCTAGATATCAAATCCATGTCACAACAATAATGAGTGAGTAAGTGAGAGAGAGAGAGACACAGAGAGAGAGAGAGAGAGAGAGAGAGAGAGAGAGAGAGAGAGAGAGAGAGAGAGAGAGAGAGAGAGAGAGAGAGAGAGAGAGAGAGAGAGAGAGAGAGAGAGAGTGTGTGTGTGTGTGTGTGTGTGTGTGTGTGTGTGTGTGTGTGTGTGTGTGTGTGTGTGTGTGTGTGTGTGTGTGTGTGCGTGCGTGTGTATATACCATTTTAGGTCAGTGCGTAGTGAATGTGTGTGTCTGACATTTGCAGGTATCAATGGGGAAATGTCAGAGTCTGCAGTGCAGCTTGCATCTTAATACTGAGGAATCCTCCTGCACACACACACACACACACACACACACACACACACACACACACACACACACACACACACACACACACACACACACACACACACACACACACACACACACACACACACACGCACACACACACACACACACAATCCAGCAGAAACCCAGTCCACTCCATCTAAATGGACATATGATCAATAAGATATATAGGATTGAATCCCAGCCAAAGCCACAAGATGAACTCAAAGCCCTTTTGCATCCAGACTAGCTTTTAGATGATGATGCAAGTCGCTATCCCTGCAATACCATACCTAGCTACGAATGCAATACCATACCTAGTGTCATGACGTGGCACTCTTTATGTATAACGAGTGGCTTCCCCCTCTCTCCATCCTACACCCAGGTTCTGTTATCTCAGGTCGTAAATTCCTGGAGGATACTCTCTCCTCCTTGCCATGCAGAAAAGAGAAAACAAAGGAACTTCTTCTACATCACAGGACTTGAGAACTGAACAATATCCATGTTTTGGAGAATGTGTAAATGGTCGGTGGAGAAGCCAGCTATGACCCGGTCAGTTTAGTTTAATGTTTGTGACCTCATGAACGACAATACAGCCACAATACCATAACTCTGTTTATACAGGAGCCTCCATTATGAGGTTTGCATCTAATTATTGTATAAAATGAATGAGTAAAGATGAAACTATATGTGAAATTATGTAATGTGATTTTAAACTGTTAATGTGAGAGGAAGCAGAGACAGTGACTCGCGGATGAACTTTCCAACAGAAAGAAGGACGATTCCAGCAGAGATCACGACGACACACTGAGCGTAAATATATATTGATTGCAATTATTCCAGAATGAGTGAGCGTTCATGTGCAAAGGATTAGCATTTCAATCTATATAATTATCAACTGTGTAGTGACTCTTCTGTCTTTCACGCCCTTCTCAGTCCACACCTATCATCCAGAAGGCGAGGTCAGTACAGGTGCATCAAAGCTGGGACCGAGAGACTGAAAAACAGCTTCTATCTCAAAGCCATCAGACTGTTAAACAGCCACCACTAACATTGAGTGGCTACTGCCAACACACTGTCAATGACACTGACTCCAGCCACTTTAACCATGGGAATTGACGGGAAATATATCACTAGCCACTTTAAACAATGCTACCTTATATAATGTTACTTACCCTACATTATTCATCTCATATGCATACGTTGATACTGTACTCTATATCATCGACTGCATCCTTATGTAATACATGTATCACTAGCCACTTTAACTATGCCACTTGGTTTACATACTTATCTCATATGTATATACTGTACTCGATATCATCTACTGTATCTTGCCTATGCTGCTCTGTACCATCACTCATTCATATATCCTTATGTACATATTCTTTATCCCCTTACACTGTGTATAAGACAGTAGTTTTTTTGGAATTGTTAGTTAGATTACTTGTTCGTTACTACTGCATTGTCGGAACTAGAAGCACAAGCATTTCGCTACACTCGCATTAACATCTGCTAACCATGTGTATGTGACAAATAAATTTGATTTGATTTGATTTGATTTGGTCCTTGACTAGTCTCTCAAAGCACTTCATGATGACGGATGTGAGTGCTACGGGGCGGTAGTCGTTTAGCTCAGTTACCTTAGCTTTCTTGGGAACAGGAACAATGGTGGCCCTCTTGAAGCATGTGGGAACAGCAGACTGGTATAGTGATTGATTGAATATGTCCGTAAACACACCGGCCAGCTGGTCTGCGCATGCTCTGAGGGCGCGGCTGGGGATGCCGTCTGGGCCTGCAGCCTTGCGAGGGTTAACACGTTTAAATGTCTTACTCACCTCGGCTGCAGTGAAGTAGAGACCGCATGTTTTCATTGCAGGCCATGTCAGTGGCACTGTATTGTCCTCAAAGCGGGCAAAAAAGTTATTTAGTCTGCCTGGGAGCAAGACATCCTGGTCCGTGACTGGGCTGAATTTCTTCCTGTTGTCCGTGATTGACTGTAGACCCTGCCACATGCCTCTTGTGTCTGAGCCGTTGAATTGAGATTCTACTTTGTCTCTGTACTGACGCTTAGCTTGTTTAATAGCCTTGCGGAGGGAATAGCTGCACTGTTTGTATTCGGTCATGTTTCCGGTCACCTTGCCCTGATTAAAAGCAGTGGTTCGCGCTTTCAGTTTCACACGAATGCTGCCATCAATCCACGGTTTCTGGTTAGGGAATGTTTTAATCGTTGCTATGGGAACGACATCTTCAACGCACGTTCTAATGAACTCGCACACCGAATCAGCGTATTCGTCAATGTTGTTGTCTGACGCAATACGAAACATCTCCCAGTCCACGTGATGGAAGCAGTCTTGGAGTGTGGAGTCAGCTTGGTCGGACCAGCGTTGGACAGACCTCAGCGTGGGAGCTTCTTGTTTTAGTTTCTGTCTGTAGGCAGGGATCAACAAAATGGAGTCGTGGTCAGCTTTTCCGAAAGGGGGGGCGGGGCAGGGCCTTATATGCGTCGCGGAAGTTAGAGTAACAATGATCCAAGGTCTTTCCACCCCTGGCTGCGCAATCGATATGCTGATAAAATTTAGGGAGTCTTGTTTTCAGATTAGCCTTGTTAAAATCCCCAGCTACAATGAATGCAGCCTCCGGATAAGAGTTTGCAGAGAGTTAAATAAAGTTCGTTCAGAGCCATCGATGTGTCTGCTTGGGGGGGGATATATACGGCTGTGATTATAATCAAAGAGAATTCTCTTGGTAGATAATGCGGTCTTTACTCTAGTCCACTCTAGTCTACTTCACTTTACTCTAGTCTACTCTACTTTACTCTAGTCTACTCTACTCTACCTTACTCTAGTCTACTCTACTCAACTTTACTCTAGTCTACTCTAGTCGACTCCGGTCTAGTCAAATCTAGTCGACTCTAGTTTAGTTGACTCAAGTCGACTTTACTCTAGACAACTCCAGTCAACGCTTGTCGACTCTACTCTAGTCGACTATAGTCTGGTCTGGTCTACTCTAGTCTAGTCGACTCTACTCTACTTTCTCTGCTTTTCTAATCTAGTCTACTCTAATCTAGTCTACTCTAATCTACTCTACTCTAGTCCACTCTACTCTACTCTGGTCTACTTTACTTTACTCTAATCTAGTCTACTTTACTACTTCTAGTCTACGCTACTCTAGTCTAGTCTACTTTACTCTACTCTAGTCTACTTTAATCTAGTCTACTCTTGTACACTCCTCTACTTTACTCTAAGTTACTCTAGTCTAGTCTACTCTACTTTACTCTACTATAGTCAACTCTACTCTACTCTAGTCTACTGTACTCTAGCCTACTCTAGTCTACTCTAGTCTAATCTACTTTACTTTACTCTACTTTACTCTAGTCTACTCTACTATAGTCAACTCTACTCTACTCTAGTCTACTGTACTCTAGCCTACTCTAGTCTACTCTAGTCTAATCTACTTTACTTTACTCTAGTCTACTCTACTATAGTCAACTCTACTCTACTCTAGTCTACTGTACTCTAGCCTACTCTAGTCTACTCTAGTCTAATCTACTTTACTTTACTCTACTTTACTCTAGTCTACTCTACTATAGTCAACTCTACTCTACTCTAGTCTACTCTACTCTCTAGTCTACTTTACTTTACTTTACTCTAGTCTACTCTACTTGACTCTAGTCTAGTCTAGTCTACTCTACTATAGTCTAGTCTACTGTGTCTCTGGTGAACATATGAACAGAGGCATGCTCTGGTACTGACTGTATAACACCCAAAGCAGAGAGACAGCATTATCATACTGATCATATTAGCACCTGGGAGAGGGGGAGAGAGATTAATACAGTGGCCATAGGGAGAGATAAGAAGATAGGCGGAATGGGGATGGAGGAGAAGGAGGGACATGGAGAGCGAAGGGGGAAAGGGAGGGAGGCCTGGATCTGGGAGGGGAGGAGGATTCAGGGCTTTAGGGGGAGACAGTAGATACATGTGAGTAGGGTTAATCAAAGCCAGTCCTGTCCCGAGTCCCCCTTGCTGCTACTGCATTGCAGATAAAAACCCTTACTCAGCCTTCCCTTTACTAAGCCTCCCCTTTACTCAGCATCCACCTATACTCAGCTTCCCCCTTTACTCAGCGTCCCCCCTTTACACAGCGTCCCCTTTACTCAGCCTTCCCTTTACTAAGCCTCCCTTTACTAAGCATCCACCTTTACTCAGCCTCCCCTTTACTCAGCGTCCCCGATACACAGCGTCCCCCTTTACCCAGCCTTCCTTTACTAAGCCTCCCCCTTTACTCAGCATCCCCTTTACTCTACCTTCCCCTTTACTCAGCCTCCCTATACTCAGCATCCCCCTTCACTCAGCCTCTCCCCCTTTACTCAGCATCCACCTTTACTCAGGCACCCTTTACTCAGCCTCCCCTTTACACAGCGTCCACCTTTACTCAGCGTCCACTCTTTGCACACACGCCCCTTTTACTCAGCCTCCCTTTACTGAGCGTAAGCCCTTTATACAGCGTCCCCTTTACTCAGCCTCCCCTTTACTGAGCGCCCCTTTACACAGCGCCCACCTTTACTCAGCGTCCACCTTTACTCAGCCTCCCCATTACTCAGCCTCCCCTTTACTGAACTTCCCCTTCACACAGCGATCCACCTTTACTCAGCCTCCCCTTTACTCAACCTCCCCTTTACTGAGCGTCCCCCTTTACACAGCGTCCACCTTTACTCAGTCTCCCAATTACTCAGTCTCCCCTTTACTGAACTTCCCCCTTCACACAGCGTCCACCTTTACTCAGCCTCCCCTTTACTGAGCATCCCCCATCACACAGCGTCCACCTTTACTCAGCGTCCACCTTTACTCAGCCTCCCCTTTACTGAGTGTCCCCTTTACACAGCGTCAACCTTTTCTCAGCCTCCCGTTTACTCAGCCTCCCCTTTACTGAGCGTCCCCCTTTTGCACAGCGTCCACCTTTACTCAGCCTCACCTTTACTCAGCCTGCCCCTTTACACAGCGTTCCCCTTTACACAGCGTCCACCTTCACTCAGACTCCCTTTACTCAGCCTCCTTTACTCAGCCCTCCTTTACTCAGCCTCCCCTTTACTCAGCCTCCCCTTTACTCAGCCTCCCTTTACTGAGCGTCCCCCTTTACACAGCGTCCACCTTTACTCAGTCTCCCCTTTACTCAGTCTCCCCTTTACTCAGCCTCCCCTTTACTGAGCGTCCCCCTTAACACAGCGTCCACCTTTACTCAGTCTCCTTTACTCAGCCTCCCCTTTACTTCAGCCTCCCCTTTACTGAGCATCCCCTTCACACAGCGTCCACCTTTACTCAGCGTCCACCTTTACACACGTCCCCTTTACTCAGCCTCCCCTTTACTGAGCGTCCCCCCTTTATACAGCGTCCCCTTTACTCAGCCTCCCCTTTACTGAGCGTCCCCCTTTACACAGCGTCCACCTTTACTCAGCGTCACCTTTACTCAGCCTCCCCATTACTCAGCCTCCCCTTTACTGAGAGTCCCCTTTACACAGCGTCCACCTTACTCAGCCTCCCCTTTACTCAGTCTCCCCTTTACTGAACTTCCCCCTTCACACAGCGTCCACCTTTACTCAGCCTCCCCTTTACTCAACCTCCCCTTTACTGAGCGTCCCCCTTTACACAGCGTCCACCTTTACTCAGTCTCCCAATTACTCAGTCTCTCCTTTACTGAACTTCCCCCTTCACACAGCGTCCACCTTTACTCAGCCTCCCCTTTACTGAGCATCCCCCATCACACAGCGTCCACCTTTACTCAGCGTCCACCTTTACTCAGCCTCCCCCTTTACTCAGCCTCCCCTTTACGGAGTGTCCCCCTTTACACAGCGTCAACCTTTTCTCAGCCTCCCGTTTACTCAGCCTCCCCTTTACTGAGTGTCCCCCTTTACACAGTGTCCACCTTTACTCAGCCTCCCCTTTACTCAGCCTGCCCCTTTACACAGCGTTCCCCTTTACACAGCGTCCACCTTCACTCAGACTCCCTTTACTCAGCCTCCCCTTTACTCAGCCCCCCTTTACTCAGCCTCTCCTTTACTCAGCCTCCCTTTACTCAGCCTCCCCTTTACTGAGCGTCCCCCTTAACACAGCGTCCACCTTTACTCAGTCTCCCCTTTACTCAGCCTCCCCTTTACTCAGCCTCCCTTTACTGAGCATCCCCTTCACACAGCGTCCACCTTTAGTCAGCCTCCCCTTTACTCAGCCTCCCCTTTACTGAGCGTCCACCTTTACACAGCGTCCACCTTTACTCAGCATCCCTTTTACTCAGCCTCCCCCTTTACTCAGTCTCCCCTTTACTGTGCGTCCCCCTTTACACAGCGTCCACCTTTTACTCAGCCTCCCCTTTACTCAACCTCCCCTTTACTGAGCGTCCCCCTTTACACAGGCGTCCACCTTTACTCAGACTCTCCTTTACTCAGCCTCCCTTTACTCAGCCTCCCCTTTACTCAGCCTCCTTTACACAGCGTCCCCTTTACACAGCGTCCCCCTTTACACAGCGTCCCTTTACTCAACCTCCCCTTTACTCAGCTCCCTTTACTCAGCCTCCCATTTACTCAGCCCCCTTTACTTAGCCTCCCCTTTACTCAGTCTCCCTTTACTCAGCCTCCCCTTTACTCAGCCTCCCTTTACTGAGCGTTCCCCTTTACTCAGCCTCCCCCTTTACTCAGCCTCCCTTTACTGTGCGTCCTTTACACAGCCTCCCCTTTACTCAGCCTCCCCTTTACTGAGCGTCCCCTTTACACAGCGTCCACCTTTACTCAGTCTCCCCTTTACTCAGCCTCCCCTTTACTCAGCCTCCCTTTACTCAGCCTCCCCTTAATCAGCCTCCCCCTTTACCTAGCCTCCCTTTTACTGAGCTCCCCTTCACACAGCGTCCCCTTTACTCAGCCTCCCTTTACTGAGCGTCCCCTTACACAGCGTCCCCCTTTACACAGCGTCCCCCTTTACACAGTGTCCCCTTTACTCAGCCTCCCCAATACTGAGCTCCCTTTACACAGCGTCCCCCTTTACACAGCGTCCCCCTTTACACAGCATCCTCTTTACTCAGCCTCCCCTTTACTGAGCGTCCCCCTTTACATAGCGTCCCCCTTTACTCAGCCTCCCCTTTACTGAGCTCCCCCTTTACACAGCATCCACCTTTACTCAGCCTCCCCTTTACTCAGCCTCCCCGTTTACTCAACTTCCCCTTTACACAACCTCCACTTTACTCAGCCTCCCATATTACTCCCTCCTCCTACTACCCTACTACTAGACTCTATAGTCAGTCTAGATAAAACCATTACTTAGTATTTTGCTTACTCAGCCTCCAATAGCACTCCCTACTCCTACTAGAGTAGATTGGGCAAATTCCAGATGAGCTGGTCCATCTTTAGTCAGTGGGCCTGTCTTAATTGGTGGGTTTTGCACAGAATTATAATTATCTGGCTAATATGTGGCCTTGATGGCGGGTGTGTTAGAAATCCCCAATCTTTCCCTGCTAAGCCTATAGCTATCTGGAGCTGTCTGTGGTGCTGAACCTGACATATACCATATACAACACTGTTACACCAGATACTGCAGCGTTACACCACATACCGCACTATGACAACACATAATGCACTGTTACACCACATACTACACTGTTACACCACATACTGCACTGTTACACCACATACTACACTGTTACACCATATACTACACTGTTACACCACATACTGCACTATTACACCACATACTGCACTGTTACACCACATGCTACACTGTTACACCATATACTACACTGTTACACCACATACTGCACTATTACACCACATACTGCACTATTACACCACATGTTACACCACATACCGCACTGTTACACCACATACTGCACTGTTACACCACATACTGCACTGTTACACCACATACTACACTGTTACACCATATACTACACTGTTACACCACATACTGCACTATTACACCACATAACACACTCTTACACTTATACAACACTGTTACAACAGATACTACACTGTTACACCAGATACTACACTGTTACACCACATACTGCACTGTTACACCACATACTACACTGTTACACCAGATACTACACTGTTACACAACATACTGCACTGTTACAC
>NW_024607791.1:0-37157 GCF_018296145.1 Oncorhynchus tshawytscha | reverse complement strand
TGAACTTCATCTTCGTGGCATGCTAGCCTTTTACCGGCTGCGGAGAGCCTTTTCTTTGCATTTTGTTGTGCACCAGGTTTTCATGTCTTTCCATGTGCTGTTTGTGAGAGCTGGCTCTGACCCATAACAGTCAATCCTCTTTGCCGGGAACCTTCTTTAGCACTTTACATTTTCCCAAATGCTTCCAAACTGATGCTTTCTTACAGCTGCTCTTAGTCTTGGGTTGAGAAGTCATTCTCCAAACCTAATCGTAAACAAAGAAACAATTAAAACACATGACGGTCCAACACAATAGGGGAGGGGGGCATAGGGAAGGTAAGGGAGAGGAGATAAAAAGAATAGACTTCCTCCGTGTCAGGTAAGCAGTCTCGAAGTGTACCCTCACCAACTTACCGGACTGAGTGAGTTCTGAACATCCCTCGCTGTCCTCTGTTCCTGCATCCAAGTCTTCTTGGGCCTCTTTCTGGTGTCTGTCTTGACTCTTTAGTACGTTTTCTCAGTTCTTTCCCAGGCTTGCCTGAAAAACACAAAAGGATGGAACATACATAAGAGTAACAACAAATCCACATATTAGCAAGCAACGACATTACATTTTTGCTCAGCCTGGTAAGTTTGACGGTAGACTGCGGATGTTCCCTTGCTTACGAAAGCAGCCGGTGTCTACCGTCTCAGAATTACCAGGCTGAGTGAGTTCTGAACATCTGTCATTCGAGCTTTTGCTGTCAGGTTCATACTCACTGATGCAGCCGGTGTCACTCAGCTGGTGTTTTGTATCATATTTGTACAACAGCTGATGATCTACACAATCTACATAAGACATTCTAAATCAGCAGGTTTTGCATTGGTGGGGCTTTGGCTTGCTTGGTGACGTCACCAGGTGGTCTAAGTTAATAGACCAATTACAAAGAGTTTGAAATCTCTCTGCCAATAACAGCTCATTTTGAGGCTACATTTCCCTCCCATTAGTGGATTGATCCATGTTTAACCATGTTTTGAGGCTATAGAGTGTTTGTTTACATTTACTTTGTTTACCCACATTGAAGTAAAACTCAGCTTATATGCAGAGTTCTGATGGGGTACAACTGTTGAACTAAGCTCATGAGGCATTTATAAGTTATATTCTTCAAGAATCAATGGGTATATATCATTCAATTGCAGGTCAAAAATTGATTTTGCAACTTTAAAATGCAGGAAATGAGGGGTGGTTGACGGTTGGCTTACATACCCTGGCAAGAGAGATTCCTGCTTTTATCCATGTTCTGAGGAGAACAATTTTAAAATAGACATGTCATTAATACATGTATAGTATGACAGATTACCTATGACAGCAACAACTGTCTCTCCCAATCAAACCTTCCCTTCTAGCACCGCACTGTCTCTACCAGTCCTGCAGCAAATAAAACATGTTTTCACAACAAACAAACAAATGTATTTGGACCTTCCGGATATCCATATTTGAATAGTGAATAGTGATAGTGAATAGTGATATCCATATTTGAATAGCAAATGCCTATCCCTAGCTGCCATTTCAAAATACAATCACCTCTAAACAAAATGTCTCACATTGTGACTTGTGCAAATAACTCGGCATGCCACAGGAAAGCAACCGAGCTAGGACCACATTTGCATTACAATGTAGGTAGCTACCAGTAGCTAGTTTAACATTACTCCTATGGAGTTATTTAACATTATGCGCAACACAACATTCTTCCATATGAGAACATCTAAGACATCATAGCAAAGATAAGCAATGCAATAATAATCCATTCCGAAATGTATTAATGTCTACTCCAGCAACCTTTAGCAGCTAGCTGGCTAATTAACCTATCAGTATAGCCAGGAAAAATGGCTCGCTAGCTAGCTGCTAGCAAGCTAACATAATGCTTCAACATAGCTAATACTTTTCCATGCATCGACGAAATGTAGCCCGCTACAGCTACATTGGCCGAGTTATTGTTAAATAATAACGAAGCTAGGTAAATTCATTTAAAATAATATCGCTAGTAACTGCAAAATACTTACAGCTGAAATACACTGCTGTTTTCTTTATGAGCATGGTGAACTGAGGAAGCCGCATCCACGTGTAGTGTTGTGGGGGAGGGGACAAGTTCCCCAAATAGACCCTGGCTTTGAATCAGGTTTGAATCCCCCCGCGAATGGTCCTTGTTAGGTTTGGAGAGGGGAAGCTGATCCTAGATCTGGATCTAGGGGAAACGTCGCACCAGCACATGCAAAAGAGAGATGGGGAGAAGGGGAGAGGAGAGAGAGCGTCGCTCTCAGGATTGACAGATCATGTACAAAATCTACCAGTAAGAAATTGGTTTCAGAATATAATATATTACCTTTAGCAGTTCTAATGTCTTCATTTGCCCCATTTCATTAGTCTTGTTGATTGATTGCTGATATCTAGTTTCACAGAAAAGATGGTGTTGATGAAGAGCATCCATCCATGTATAGACATAGTTCATACTGGTGGTCCTACCCATTACCCACTTCACTCCATTAACCCTAAACTTGCTGCTCACGTGGTGGTTTGTCTAAATGTATTTGACTTTAGGTTAGTTAAGGTTAAAGAAGGTAAAGATTGTGTTTTGCTGTGTTGGGAGCACTAAGTGGCAATGCTGCCTCACCCAGATCACACATTGCCCTATATATGTATATATTGTAGCAAGCTTAACCCAACACTTACCACCTGCTGATCTCTTGGTGTAATGGATAAGGTTGGCTTGCTAGTCGCTGGACCGGGGTTCGAGGCCCAGTTGGAGCTACCCCCAAATTTGTTACATTGGTATCAGAAGTGGGAAAGTGCCTGTGAAGCCATCAAAGATGTGTGTACACGTGAGAGACTTGCTATAAAGACGTGTGGAGGCATGCTCTCCCAAAGGAAGGAGGTCTCAACTGACTCACGTTCTGTAGCAACTTTAATCCAACACCGAGCGACAACATCGAGAGGTTTGGACATCTTGGCGTAGCACTTAAGGTGTTGGCTTGACAGTTGATGGACCCAGGTCCAAAACCTGTTTGGGGCGACTGCCTGAATTCACTAAAATATATTTGTTTGCCTACGGGCAGGGAGACCCGGGTTTGAGACAAAAAGGGGCATTACACCATTGCTGTTTGCAAAAAAACACTACATTGGTGGAAGCAGTGGAATTGTGCTTTGGGAGAGGTGTGCACATTTCATGGGCAGGATCTGTACCTGGGCCTCCCATGGGAAAAACCAGTGTCTTGACCATTAGACCAAGAGGTAATGCCCTCTTGAGCTGAGGGTGACACTGATTTTAAAGTTGCACGCAGGACTACCTCATTAACAGGTCATAAGACAGACTCATGTTTGCTACGCACATGGGATAGTGTAAAGGGAACTTTGCCTAGGAAGCCCATGCTAGAAGTGTCAGAAGGTGGAAGATAGAGAATTAGTCCAGTAACTGAAAGGTCACTGGTTTGAGTCCTGAGTCAGGCAACAAAACGTGTGATTTGATCTGAACTGGCAGATCTGTGACCAACCCCTTCAGAAAAACAAATTCCTTTTGTTCCCCGTAACATGGACTAATAAAGTTGTACTGGTGCCAGAGAGGATGGCTGCCGTTTTATTGGCTCTTAACCAACCATGCTATTTTGTTTGTTTTTTTCGCATTGATTGAAACTTATTTTGTACATAATGTTGCTGCTACTGTCTCTTATGACCGAAAAGAGCTTCTGGACATCAGAACAGCGATTACCCACCTTGAATTGGACAAATAATTTTTGTTTAATGAGTCAGACGAGAGGGATTTACTCCAGACACACTGAACAGGCCCTCATCCCCGTCATTTGTAGGAAAAAATATGTAGATTTCGCAGAAGGAGATCGGGGTGCCATGTGAGGATTTGGCCACGAGTGGCTAATCTGCCTTGCCATCCGTACTGTTAGCCAACGTACAATAGCTGGAAAATAAATGAGACAAACTAAAAGCACGTATATCCTACCAACGGGACATTAAGAACTGTAATATCTTATGTTTCACAGAGTCGTGGCTGAACGACATCATAACATACAGCTGGCAGGTTTTACACTATCGGCAGGATAGAAAAGCATCCTCTGGTAAGACAAGGGGTTGCGGTCTATGTATATTTGTGAACAACAGCTGGTGCCCGATATCTAAGGAAGCCTCAAGGTTTTGCTCGCCTGAGCTAGAGTATCTAATGATAAGCTGCAGACCACACTATCTACCTAGAGAGTTTTCATCTGTATTTTAGGTAGCTGTCTACACATCACCACAGACCGATGCTGGCACTAAGATCGCACTCAATGAGCTGTATACCGCCATAAGCAAACAGGAAAACGCTCATCCAGAGGCGGCACTCCTAGTGGCCGGGGACATTAATGGAGGGAAACTTAAATCAGTTTGACCTCATTTCTACCAGCATGTTAAATGTCCATCCAGAGGGGGAAAAAAATGTAGAACAACTTTACTCCACACACAGAGATGTGTACAAAGCTCTCCCTTGCCCTCCATTTGGCAAATCTGACCATAATTTTAACCTCCTGATTCCTGCTTACAAGCCAAAATTAAAGCAGGAAGCATTGGTGACTCGGTCAATAAAAAAGTGCTCAGATGAAGCAGATGCTAAACTACAGAACTGTTTTGCTTGCACAGACTGGAATATGTTCCTGGGATTCTTCCGATGGCACCACATTAGTCAACGGCCTCATCAATAAGTGCATCGATGACGTCGTCCCCACAATGACTGTACGTATATACCCCAACCAGAAGCCATTGAATTACAGGCAACATCTGCACTGAGCTAAAGGGTAGAACTGCCTCTTTCAAGGAGCGGGACTCTAACCCGGAAGTGTTGTGTATTGATATTCTAGTTTTGTGCCATTAAGGCACCTGTAAACCCCCTTGCTTACCTACGTTGAAATGCTCGGAATGTTCTCCCTGTGAAATGCATTAAACAATGCCCACGTTAATTTCTACTCCCGTCTCATGTCCTGTCCTTACATTAGTTGTATAAGTAATACAGTGTGCTATACAACAAAACTGGCGACGAGGAAGAAACGTTCTCACGTTTGTGCTCCTCATCTTCTGCAGAAAGTCTGAGGTAAATTCGTAATTTTGGGGGGCTGTAGAAAGGCGCAAACAAAACGTGGAGCTAGCCAGTCGAGTGATGCTAGCGAGCCTTTAATGTCACAGCAACGAGAGCCTCGAGGGATAGGAAGAGTTTCGCTGCGGGAGAAAGTGAAGTCAGCGTGAGTTAAAAGAAAGGAAAAAAAGGGTCTGGGAGTAAAGGATCGTCTGAAAAGTGTGAGAGAGAAAAATAAACTGAAAATGTCTGCATTGATTGGAAATATAGGAACATTTTATGAATCTGTGGAACAATGGAGTTCTTACACAGAACGTTGAGTACTTTGTGTTGGCATGGAATTAAAGCAGAAGTCGTTGTGCCAACATTTTTGACTGTTATGGGAGGAAAAACATTCAATCTTCTGCGCAGCCTAGTAACGCCTGAAAAACCTGGTGATAAATCACATGATGAAATTGTGGCTACCTTAAAAGGACATTATTCTCCCAAACTACTGATAATCGCAGAGAGATTATGGTTTCATAAGAGAAATCAAGAGGAGGGGCATCAATCTCACAGTTTGTGGCTGTATTGAAACAGTGATCTGAACACTGTGAATTTGGGCGATCAATGAGTGACACTATACGTGATAGGTTCGTGTGTGGCATGCGCAGCAAGGCAATTCAGAAATGCCTTTTGACTGAGAGTAACTTAACATTGCAGAGAGCAATAGAAGCGAGTACGTCAATTGAAATGGCAAATAAAGACGCACAACAGCTAAGTGCATCGACCAAAGTGCATAAGGTAGGTGTCTACGGAGTTTAAAAAAACAAGGCAGGAGGTGGGAAGCCATGCTATCGCTGTGGGAAACCAGGTCACCAAGCAGAGGAGTGTTGGTGCAGAGACTTAGACTGCAGAAGTTGTGGAAAAAAGGGTCACATCGAACATGCATGTAAAAACAAAATGACACAATCAAACAAAAGTACTGAACAAAGGAAAAGCGACTTCAGGAAGTACAAAAAGAAAGTGCATAAAATGGAGCACACAGAGGATGAACAAAATAATACCCTGTCTGAAGGGGAAGAATCTTTGCATGTTATGTCAATTTCAGACAATGGATACTGGGTGACACCACTACTAGATGGAAACGCAGTACGGATGCAAGTGGACACTGGAGCAGCCATATCTTTGCTGTCTGAGGCTGTATACAAGGAGAAACTACATCACCTCACACTACAGCCCACAAAGATGACGCTGAAAACATACACCGGTGAGATTGTTCCAGTGAGAGGAAGTGTGATTGTTACAGTGGAGCTCAACAAACAGAAGGTAAAGATATCACTCTACATTGTGAAAGGCAACCATCCAGCATTGCTAGGACGCACATGGCTGGAAAAGATCAAACTAAACTGGCAGGAAATTCATCAACAACATTATGCACAGATAGAGCGTGAAGCACTTGCCATTGTGGCTGGAGTTAAGAAATGTTAACAGTTTCTGTTTGGCCAATGATTCACACTGCTGACGCCTCACCTCCATCGTTGGTCCTCACACCGGCATTCCGTCGCTTGCAACCAGCCACATGCAGCAATGGGCGTTATTGTTATCTGCTCACCAGTACGATATCAACACCAGTGGTGATAACACCAACACCAAAGCTCATCACTAAGCTAAGGACCCTGGGACTAAACCCCTCCCTCTACAACTGGATCCTGGAACTGACGGGCCGCTCCCAGGTGGTAAGGGTAGGTAACAACACATCCGCCACGCTGATCCTCAACAGGGGGCACCTCGAGGGTGCATGCTCAGTCCCCTCCTGTACTCCCTGTTCAGTCATGACTGCACGGCCAGGCACGACTCCAACACCATCATTAAGTTTGCCGGTGACAACAGTGGTAGGCCTGATCACCGACAACGACGAGAAAGACTATAAGGAGGTCAGAGACATGACAATGTGGTGCAAGGACAACAACCTCTTCCTCAATGTGATCAAGACAAAGGAGATGATTGTGGAATACAGGAAAAGGAGGACTAACCACGCCCCTATTCTCATCGACGGGCTGTAGTGGAGCAGGTTGAGAGCTTCAAGTTCCTTGGTGTCCACATCACCAAACTATCTTGGTCCAAACACACCAAGAGTCGTGAAGAGGGCACAACAAAGCCTATTCCCCCACAAGAGACTGAAAAGATTTGTCATGGGTCCTCAGATCCTCAAACAATTCTACAGCTGCACCATCGAGAGCATCCTGACTGGTTGAATCACTGCCTGGTATGGCAACTGGTCGGACTTTGACCGCAAGGCACTACAGAGGGTAGTGCGTACGGCCCAGTACATCACTGGAGCCAAGCTTCCTGCCATCCAGGACCTCTATACCAGGCGGTGTCAGAAGAAGGCCCTAAAAACTATCAAAGACTCCAGCCACCCTAGTCATAAAATGTTCTCTCTGCTACCACATGGCAAGCGGTACCGGAACGCCAAGTCTAGGTCCAAAAGACTTCTTAACAGCTTCTACCCCCAAGCCATAAGACTCCTGAACAGCTATTCAAATGGCTACCCAGACTTTTTGCACCTCCCCACTGTTTTAAGCTGCTGCTACTCTCTGCATAGTCACTTTACCTCTACCTACATGTACATATTACCTCTATTACCTCGACTAACTGGTGCCCCCGCACATTGACTCTGTACCGGTACACCCTGTATATAGCCTCGCAATTGTTATTTTACTGCTGCTCTCTAATTATTTGTTACTTTTATTTAAATGATCTATTTTTTACTTAACACTTATTTTTCTTAAACCGCATTGTTGGTTAAGGGCTTGTAAATAAGCATTTCACTGTAAGGTTGTATTCGGCGCATGTGACAAATAAAATTGGATTTGAGATGACCTTTGCTGACGAAACAACTTGTGTTAAAGATCTGTCACAAACTACATGCATACCATTTCAGTCCTGGCCAACCAAGCTGTTGAGGTAGTCTTTATGACGTACATAACGCTGAAAGGAGGAAAAGAGAGGAGAGGTCATCGTCATAGGAAAAACTCTAACCTGCCTGAAAGGCTATAATAATATTTAATCAGTGTACTGTATGTACATGCATAAGGACAAATCTGACATGAGGCCACTTTGGGATACAAAAACATCTTCCAAGTTTTGATTTTGGGATGAATTATAATACTATTATTATGAACTATATTCATAACTATATTATGAACTATAATACTAAGTATTATTACAGTGCACCAACAGTGAATAACACTACACACTCAGTCACTCACGTCTATATATGCACTGTTGCTGTTCCGTCTCCTCTGGTCTGACGCCACACCTCCCTCTTCTCCCCCTCCGTCTCAACCTTGGGTGCAAACACACATAACACAGTAAATGGCTGGGAATATATGAATTCTGCTACCAAGTAAGTGACCCTTACTTGAGCTAGGGGTAAAACATTTTGACTTCAGCAGGTGCGGGTCACTGGCCTGTAGGGCACCTTGCCTTTGTTGAAGTCTGGTTTGATGGTAACCACTCCATTTCCATCTGCTCTTATCGTGCACAACAAGCATTCCTTCTCCTTTTGGCCAAGTCTGAGAAATACAATAATAAAAGGCCACTTTTCAATGCCTGAATTGGAATCTACTTCAAAGTTATTACATACAAAGCAGTGTAATAAGTGTATAGGCTACATAGTGGTTTTTCCCCTTGTGCTACTCACTTGCCCGCTGGTCCCAGGTTCCCCATGATGTGTATGGTCTGTACAGGTGTGTTGACCATGTGGCTGGTCTTCACAAAGTCCTCAGAGGGGTCCCAGGTAATCAGCCTGGACTTGGGGATGGTGCGGTCACTGCAGACCAACAGAATACCACAAACACATTTTGCATACAAGGGTATGGTGTAATGTGAACATAGCGGTACACTGTTTGTCTTCAAAGCAGCACGACGCATCAATGCTGCTTCAATTACATTCACTTTAAAAATAATTCACTTTGGTGAGTAACAGGGACCTACACTGGGTGTCTGTCCTGTCGTCTGTGTCTGACATTGGCCATCCTATGTGCCAGTAAGGTAGGATTGGACTTGACCTGCGTCACCATACTCTGGGAATGCTGTAGTGAGGACATCAAAAACAGCTTTAAAACACTAATGTTTCTTTTGGACAGAAAATAGGTAAATGCTTTGTTTTGAATAATGAAATTGTCACGTCTGCTCCAGCTCCCTCTCTCTGGCGCTCGAGGTCGCCAGGCTGCTCATCATTACGCACAACTGTCACCATTTTTACGCGCACCCGCGCTTCATCGGACTCACCTGGACTCCATCACGTCATTGATTACCTCCCCTATATCTGTCACTTCCTCAGTTTCATTCCCATGTCTGCATTGTTGTTGTTTTGTTTCTCTTGTCCAGACACTGTTCGTCTCTAGTTTCATGTCTATTTATTAATAAATCCTCCCTCTATACTTGCTTCCTGACTCCCAGCGTCTTTGGTTACAGAACCGTTACAGAAATGGAGATTCTGTTGAAAACCACCCCTTCTCAATTGGTGTAGCAGTCAGAATCGGTGTAGGTGAAATTCCTGCAGTTCCATCTGCCCCTGGTCCGCTCCTGAGCCATGATCTCTGTGTGGTATTGTCTCTCCAGCGGAGTCTGGCATACTGACTCACTCTGGAACAAACCCACTTCATATTGTGCACACACACACACACACACACACACACACACCTTACTATGCAACATCAAACTATCCTAAACAGTAAATTCTTATTTGTTATAAGGACACTGACTGAACAGCTTCTCCTGCCAGCCTACCACTAACTCCTCATCATTTCTGGCTGAAACAAAACCAAGATGTTGTGGTCCATAACTAGTCACCACGAAAATGACATCTACTCAACTAAGAAGCATCTGACATATTTCTGTTTCAAAACACCTAACATCATCTTCCTGTTTCAAAACAGTGTTAACACCTGATTGAGCCTGTGAGTTGAGGGTGTCCAGCTCAATGCCTCCCCTCTCCTGTTGAGTCCAAACCTGCTGCTGAAGGTGTTGGGAGAGGGCTGCTGTGGAGGTGGCTCTCTGAATACGGATCCTGTAAACACCATTGTAAATATAAACAAAGTAAACAGGATTCTAGCTAGCTAAATGCCATGTTTTCATGGCAAACTCAGGGATCAGGTCAAGCAATATACTGGGTGTTTATCATCATCTGCTTTGAGAGCTAACGTTAGCTAACGACAGTGTCTTGCTTGTATGGCAATGCAAGGACAAAAAGCCACACAACGGCCAACTGCAACTTACTTAATTGTAAGGTTTTTGACAGCATCCCGGGAACGATAGGCAGCCTCTCCGGTGTCGGTGCTCCAGCCGTCTGCCATGTTGTAACATTGGGAACTTTATTGATGGCTAGCTAACTAGCTAGGTTAGCAACATACACACACGCGCGCTATGTATACAGCAGCAGGCAATTTTGCCAATTTTGTAGCTAGTACTTTTCGCAAGCGTCTGCTCGTTGCATGGTAACAACTGTCTGCCAGCCTTGTTGGGTTTCTGGCGAGCAATACAACTATTTATTGGTTCACTACCGCCACCTACCGTGGGATACAGTCCAGAGCAGCAGAATAAATCACCCGCACTGATAACAGGTAAGATAATATCAGTCTAATAATATTCCCTTGATGTAAAAAGTTTAAGAACCCCTGATGTAATTAATTAAGACAAAAATCTGTCTGGCACAAATAACTGCAATTTAGAAATCTTTATTGGAAATGCACGTTTCAAACAGCACAATTCAAGTACAGATGAGTGTAGCTAAATCAGATACATGCTAATTTAGTTTAAATGTGATGTATTCCTCCAGTGCCAGTTCATTTCTACTCTTTTGACATGCTTCAGACCAGATGCATGCTTCACTTCAGTGTACAATGGTCCTACATTTGCATATCAATGTGTTTGAAGCTTTTACGTTCTGCATCTCTCTGCTGTCTTTCATCTGAAGCCATATCCTCCAAGGTCTAAACAGGTGTAGATTTCCATCTCTGTGTGGGAGACCAGATATTGCAAGGAGACCAGTAAGGGGCCCTCAACTCTTCACTTTGGCCAAAGGAGACCTAAGACCCCAATACCAGTGACACTTCCCTAAGGTTGGTGCTGTCCTTTGGATGAGACTGTTGAGACAGAGGTCTTATCTCTCTGTGGTTACTAAAGATGTCATGACATGAGTAGAGGTGTTGACCCTGCTTCTCCTGGCTATATTTCCAAGCCTAAGCATGTAAATCCAACTCATTATCATAGGCTGTATGGGGATCAATATCATTTTTATTTAAATAATGCTGCATGTCTCAAAATATAAGAATGAGACCAATATATGTATTTTGCTAATCATAGTTCCCGTCTCTGATATTATGTTTGTGTGTGTTGTAGGAATAACCAATACTCAAAATCTGTGTGTGTGTGTGGTAGAAGTAATAGTTGGCCATTATTTCTTTGAACATCTCAGTTTGGGCAGCAGCCACTCAAGAAACCTGTCAATCAAAAACCACAGGAGAATAAATAGTATTATAAACTGGGTGGTTCGATCCCTGAATGCTGATTGGCTGAAAGCCGTGGTATATTTAAGCAATAAGGCACGAGGGGGTGTGGCATATGGCCAATATACCACAGCTAAGGATTGTTCTTTTGCACAACACAACACGGAGTGCCTGGATACAGCCCTTAGCCGTGGTATATTGACCATATACCACAAGCCCCCAAGGTTTCTTATTGCTATTATGAATTGGTTAACAACGTAATTAGAGCAGTAAAATGAAATACTTTGTCATACCTGTGGTATACGGTCTGATATACCACGGCTGTCAGCCAATCAGCATTCAGGGCTCGAACCACCCAGTTTATAACGGACCGTATACCACGGGTATGACAAAATATTTATTTTTACAGCTCTAATTAAGTTGGTAACCAGTTAATAATAGCAATACGGCACCTCGGGGGTTTGTGGTATATGGCCAATATACCACGGCTAAGGGCTGTATCCAGGCACTCCGTGTTGCGTCGTGCTTAAGAACAGCCCTTAGCCGTGATATATTGGCCATATATCACACCTCCTCGTGCCTTTTTGCTTAAGTTTGCACTTACACATCAGATAGCTGTTCTTTCTCTGCTACCTCATTCTATTTCTCTAATTCTCTAGTCTAGTATTCCCTGGTTATGTTCCACTTCTCCCTCCGCTATTTCCTCACCTCTTCTTCAGACTCTTCTTTTCCTCTTTCTTGTCCTCCTCCTTACTTTCTCCAACATTTCCCATCTGTTGCGTCTTACTAGCCTTCTCTTGCTTCAATTCCTTTTTGGCCTTGCTCTTCTTTTTCTTATTGACCTTCCCTTCCTGAATATTTTGGACAAGCAGATAAAGTAAGTTTATAGGTTCTCTTCTCTTGAGCTACTATACCTAGAGCTATACTATACTAGAGAAGGACTTATGCTATACTATAGGACTTACGGCCAATATTCCCTTCTTGTATTTCCTCTCACCTGTGGGGCCACTCCAGCCATTTCCTGGAGCAGCTTCCTGCCGGTCTCGCTCAGGTTGGTGATGGGAGCCAGGCGAGGGCTGTGGCGGTATGGGAAGTTCTCTGTTCGGGGCGGAGCGATAATGACAAGGTTGAGAGGAGTCCGAGGCCTTGGAACATTTACTGGGTAGGGAGAGCCTACAGCAGAGGGCAGGGCCCATAGGGCTTCAGCCAGGGTCCGGTGTGCTGAGGTCACAAGAGGAGAGAGGCCATTCTTGACAGATACAGGACCTGAGACCTTCCCTGGGCTCTGTAGGACCAGAAAGTAAAGTAACATATCAGGAAAGTGCTATGTTCAACACAATCTGTAGAAATACTTTATAACTACTCTATACACATTGCAGATACATGACTACCCTCAATAAGTAATTGTCTGCACCATTTCCAATCCCCCATGTATATATATAAACAATATTTAATATGCAGAACATACCAGGAAGTCTGACTCATCGAAGGAGTGGAGAGACAGATCATCCTCATCCATATCCCTCACATCAAGCTTTGTCACCTTTCCATTCTCAACTTTCAGCTTTGGGGTCCTCCTTTCATGATCCTCATCATCACACTGTGTATCAGAGTCAACTAGTCAGAGACCATCCTCCTCCCAGTGATGTCACTCAACAAAGACATGGACGGTAGGGTACAACTCTTTTACCTCAGATTCACAGTCAGTGAAGGAGTAGATGGAAAAGTCATCAGAACTGGAGGATGAGATCACGTCATCATATTTTCTCTCTATCAGCCGAGTCACCCTTCCAGACTGAGGACACAGAGAAAGGCATATACTCATGGCAGCCATAGAATACACTGGCATTGACCCTCAAGGAAATGTAGAATATGTAGGCAATCCAACATGGTTGTACAAGTAGTGAGTAATACATGGGTGACTGAAAATGCAATAAATGCAACTCCCATAACATTAGGGGTGGGGCTAAAGACCTTCTATAGTACAGGATTCTTTAGCATCTCGAATCGATAATTGTCAATTCAACCAAGCCAACCAAAATGGCCATATGAATCAACAGATTGATCTAACTGTTGTGTCTCTATGGGAACAGCAGAGATGACCTGGCTGAGAGGCTCTGGATTGATGCTCCATCCATCCCCAGATGTCTGGTCCTGCCCATAGCTCACAATGATTGGCTGTTAACAGTAAAGAATGAATTCAACACTGCTTTGCTCATTTTGGCCTTGAATTGTGTATCAATAAATAATATAAGGACTGTTATGTGGTTGAATTTGACTTACAGGCCTTTTGTGGATCTGAGGGGTCTGCACTGAATTAGACTGTCAAGACAGCATTCAATGAAGTTAGATACGGATATCTGCATTTGCTTTAATTCTGAGAACTGCAGTTTGTACATGTAGAATGCATAACTAATGTGTATGTGTTTTTGTTTCAGGTCAGATATGACTTACAGGCTTTGGCCTTCTGTGCACCTTGCCGGTTGGCCACAACATGGAATCAGGGGTGTTCACCCTCACTGGTTTCAACTGTCAACACAACACTCAATTTAAAATGTGATATTATAACAAAAACAGGACAAAACAAACAAATATTTGATATTTACCACATAAGGGCGGCGTCTTAAAGCTCTTTTGATTCTCTCATCATTACGATCCATCTTTCTTTCTGAGGGAAACATTTCCATCAATTAATTGACACAAAACACATCCTGACTCACACACAGACACACACACAAAGATGGCATCCCAAATGGCACCCTATTCCCTATATATATATATATACATATATATATATATATATATATATGTTGGGAAGGAGGTGCCCCAAAAGGCCAAAGACTACCTGCAACAACCTGAGTGAAGAAAACTATTGAACAGATTACATCAAATCTGAACATCGTTTATGTAGTGAATTAATGCATGGTTACGTCATTTTGGGTCACAGCTTTATGACTGCGCTTAACACGTCACAAGAAAAACGCTTGTTTGGAGCCGGACTGGTTGTAGCTTAATAACGAACGTGATGTGCTTATTATATCTTACTGACTGAGTAATGGTTCTATCGATGGTTGGTTGGACGTTTTACATAGATAGGCCAACATGATATCAATAGGAAGAAACCATTCCTTGCCAAATATTTTGTTGTATTATTGTTTTACTTTGAGTAACATTAAGGGACCACAATAGAAACCGTTTACTTTATTGTGTTGTCCCTGGCCTGACACGTTTTATTTAATTAAACGGGTTTTATTATTTTATTAAATTGTCCAATCAAATATATCTAACTTTATCTAACTCACATGAGCTGTTGAGGACTCCTTGGTCATCACATTTCAGGCACAAGCCAGCAGGTGGAAGGAAGTGTCTTTAAATGCAGCAATGCCTTTAACGCACTTCATGGTCTGCGCAACAGTATCTTTGTGGTTGTGAAAGTGATTAATCCAAATGCGGAAGTTCAGTGCATTTGTTTTGGTTTAGCAAGCTAACTTCTCAAGTCTTGGCTAAAGTGTTGTGCAATATTGGAGGAAAAGTGTCGTTACTGACATTTTGTATTGTGCTTGATTATCCTCTAGTAGTTTGACAAGTATGCACTGAGCATCAACATGATCACTCGAATAGTTTAGAAAGATGTGGTTCAGAGGTTCAAGAGTTTTACTCCTGAGTTCAGGCTAACAAGTGGCATTGTTGCTGTCATTATAGTATTGTAATGAAACAGACAGGGAGCAGGTCTCGAACCCTCGGACCTTCTAGCCCGAGGTCCGGCGCGCTATCGCCTGTACCGCAAAAGCATGCTCGTGCGGCTGAGTCAATTTCCGCGTTTATAAACCCAGGATCGTTACAGTATCATCAGTTTTGTTTACAGTCACTACATATTTCGGTTTATCAGAAGATGTCTAAAGTCTTGGAACTACAGTTTTTGCCAATGGGCATGGTACCTTAGCTTAGCAAGGAGGGGTTGAGTGACTCAAGAATCATGCTCAGTAGCTAGCTAGCCACTTTGAATGGGTCTGTTGTATCGTTATCTAGCTTGCTACAACGTGTAGCTAACGTTAATGACGTAACAGATTGTGCCATTAGGCTACAGCAGCAAGCTAGAGCACAACACATCAATGCCGCTGATGTCTATCAACCCGATAATATCCGTTTAATCCTCTCCTCTTTCTTTGCGGTACACAAGCTCATCACATACTCCTTCCACCACCAGACAGAGACCCAGATACTCCTCAGCATTGGGGTTCTGGTGCTCCTCTGTGGTGGGATTGAGAAGACTGTGGGCACTGTTTGGTTACTCCTCATGTTTCAGCTGCTCTCTATCAACACAGGGGTGTTGTACACAACCTTGGGGCTGGTACTGTTTGGTGCATCTGCCCAGAATCAAGTGGAGGGGTTAGTTCCTGTATCCCCCTCCCTTATGGGTATGGCCACAGTATACTCACTTATGGTTAAGGGCTTTCTTTTTTGGGGTCAGTGTACCCATGTTAGCCCTGGCCTGGCAGTTTCTGGTGACAGTAACACTTTTGGTCCCACACTCTCTTCCTCTGCAACCCCATCATAGCAGGGGGGATCTCTATCCTTATTCTAACCTTATTGTGGTTGAAAATAACTGTGATACACTGCAGTATGTCACAGCTTTAAGTGGGCTTAATAGTGTAGTTAAGTGTTCATGATTTTTAATATAATCAAAACTGTAATATGTTTATGTGCGGTGCTGTGGTCTAAGGCACTGCATCTCAGTCTACAGTCCCTGGTTCGAATCTAGGCTGTATCACATCTGGCCGTTATTGGGAATCCCATAGGGCGGTGCACAATTGGCCCAGCTCTGTCCGGGTTTGGCCAGGGTAGGCCATCATTGTAAATAAGAATTTGTTCTTAACTGACTTGCCTAGTTAAATAAAGGTTCAATTAAAATAAATATGCTTGAAATGTGTGTTGAGTCCTCATGCTGAACATAACGGGATGTTTTGTTAGGAAAATCTACCATCACTGTGTCACACATTCTCCTTATCTTGCTCTGGTGAAACATACGGAAGGGGCTGGCACCCACTTCTAGACATGTCTGATGCTAAAGCATCAGTCCTGGATAAGAAGATGCCTTTCAGGCTGCTCAGGGACAACTCTGGTTTTAGAAGTGTTTTTTCTCCCCATCCGGTCAGATAAATAGTCCAAACAGCCAACCCAACCGCGTCCTCATGGCCCTAAAGCACACTTTTGCCTCATTTTGTATCACCTTTCAATGATACATCTGGAGGGGACAAAAATGCCATTTCAGAATGGGGGGGTGTGTCTCCCTGTCCCCAGTGAAAGTTGTGCCCCTGAACATTGATGTCCTGTATGACACTACATAAATAGAGAAGGAAGACGGTCCACCCACCCTGAGTACTGAGAAAGCACTAGACGCATCATTTATCCTACAAGACGAGAGGTCATTAAATTAACATAATTGCTGGATGCAAGCCAGAGTACATGATGTACTACAGTATAATGAGCAGTTTCAATAGATGATCCTCAGCTGTAATTGAATACTGTACAATAGGCACCTAGTGGTCCCCCATGATTAGTTAGGGAATCACTGTTTAGTTAGATAAGCTCTGTGTAATCTCTCCACATTCTCATTGGTTGCAGAATCATACCCAGTCCAAGCCTACGCTCCAGTTTCCTCCAACCTACAGGCTACCGAGACCACACCAAAGACATTTGAAGGCTGGGCCCACTCCTACTATACACAGGGGAGCCCTGTTGAGTTCTCAGGTTATTATGTTCACAACCATGGATATGCCCTCAAGCATAGCTTTGGGTAACGTCACGAACATGAACACAGCTGCAGCCACAGTCAAGGCCATGGACATAGTCACGGACACAGTCATTGGCAGGCATCTGCCTCCCAATCCAGCAGTCACTGGGCTCCAGTGGCTCAACATCTACATTCTCAACATTCTCTCCAGTCGGTCTGTCAGTGCCCCCCCCAGAGTTTCACAGCAAACATGCCGTTGTCTTCATTGACAGGCACCGGTGTCTTCATTGACAGATTGATTACATAGAAAACTCATTGAATGACAGAGCTCTCTCATTTGTTATACGTTGAAATGTAATATACTTGGACATGGGGTTTGAGGTAGTGCTTAAAAGGTACATGGTTTCTTCACTGATGATTTTGGTTTGAAGAGTCAATCAAACTCTGAAAGTTCAGGGTCAAATCACTGCAAGAAGGTTTTGATTTGTCAGTTGAATGTAAGACCACTCCTTTTGGCTTGTACTTTGTGTTGTTCTACACATACGGTAGACAAATATCTATACAACCTTTATAAATCAGGCAATTTATATTACACTAATGTATTTTTCTTTCCTTAACTACTTACAGCAATGAAATGAAATAGCATCCACTCACCAGTAAATTAGATCCATTACATGCAGTTTGTTGGTAAATGCATCATTCAACATTATTGTAAATTCTGGAGCAGGGAGCAGTGGTTGAGGATATCAAGAGTGTGGGCTACAAGGGCAGATTATGATGTCATCTTTAGAAACTACATGCATACCATTTCAGTCCTGGCCAACCAAGCTGTTGAGGTAGTCTTTATGACGTACATAACGCTGAAAGGAGGAAAAGAGAGGAGAGGTCATCGTCATAGAAAAGACTCTAACCTGCCTGAAAGACTATAATAATATTTCATCAGTGTACTGTATGTACATACATAAGGACAAATCTGACATTAGGCCACTTTGGGTTACAAAAACATCTTCCCAGTTTTGATTTTGCATGAACTATAATACAAGTCTTGTTACAGTGCACCAACAGTGAATAACACTACACTCAGTCACTCACGCCCATCTGCGGCCCGCTAACCGTTAGCTGTCTTATCGGCTGCTATCTGAATAGACAATCGGACAATTTATTTATTTATTTTTATTATTATTCTTTTTCTTCTTGGGCCTCTATAACTATATCTATTGTTGTTGTTTTTGTGTGTGATTTGGATTAATCCCCTCTACCACACGGAACCCCACTAATCTACTGACGGAACGCAAGAGGTGGCTAATAACAGACCTCCATCCTATGCTAGCTTGCTACCGATGGCCTAGCTAGCTGTCTAAATCGCCCTGACCCCCCCAACCAACCTCTCTACTCACTCGACTAAGCATGCCTCTCCTTAATGTCAATATTCCTTGTCCATTGCTGTTCTGGTTAGTGTTTATTGGCTTATTTCACTGTAGAGCCTCTAGTCCTGCTCACTATACCTTATCCAACCTATTAGTTCCACCACCCACACATGCAATGACATCTCCTGGTTTCAATGTTTCTAGAGACAATATCTCTCTCTTCATCACTCAATACCTAGGTTTACCTCCACTGTATTCACATCCTACCATACCTTTGTCTGTACATTATCCCTTGATGCTATTTTATCGCCCCCAGAAACCTCCTTTTACTCTCTGTTCCAGACGTTCTAGACGACCAATTCTTATTGCTTTTAGCCGCACCCTTATTCTACTCCTCCTCTGTTCCTCTGGCGATGTAGAGGTGAATCCAGGCCCTGCAGTGCCTAGCTCCACTCCTATTCCCCAGGCGCTCTCTTTTGACGACTTCTGTAACCGTAATAGCCTTGGTTTCATGCATGTTAACATTAGAAGCCTCCTCCCTAAGTTTGTTCTATTCACTGCTTTAGCACACTCTGCCAACCCGGATGTTCTAGCTGTGTCTGAATCCTGGCTTAGGAAGACCACCAAAAATTCTGAAATTTTAATTCCAAACTACAACATTTTCAGACAAGATAGAACTGCCAAAGGGGGCGGTGTTGCAATCTACTGCAAAGATAGCCTGCAGGGTTCTGTCCTACTATCCAGGTCGGTACCCAAACAATTTGAACTTCTACTTTTAAAAATCCACCTCTCTAAAAACAAGTCTCTCACCGTTGCCGCCTGCTATAGACCACCCTCTGCCCCCAGCTGTGCTCTGGACACCATATGTGAACTGATTGCCCCCCATCTATCTTCAGAGCTAGTGCTGCTAGGCGACCTAAACTGGAACATGATGAACACCCCAGCCATCCTACAATCTAAACTTGATGCCCTCAATCTCACACAAATTATCAATGAACCTACCAGGTACCTCCCCAAAGCCTTAAACACGGGCACCCTCATAGATATCATCCTAACCAACTTGCCCTCTAAATACACCTCTGCTGTCTTCAACCAAGCTCTCAGCGATCACTGTCTCATTGCCTGCATCCGTAATGGGTCAGCGGTCAAACGACCTCCACTGATCACTGTCAAACGCTCCCTGAAACACTTCAGCGAGCAGGCCTTTCTAATCGACCTGGCCGGGGTATCCTGGAAGGATATTGATCTCATCCCGTCAGTAGAGGATGCCTGGATATTTAAAAAAATGCCTTCCTAACCATCTTAAATAAACATGCCCCATTCAAGAAATTTAGAACCAGGAACAGATATAGCCCTTGGTTCTCCCCAGACCTGACTGCCCTTAACCAACACAAAAACATCCTATGGCGTTCTGCATTAGCATCGAACAGCCCCGTGATATGCAGCTGTTCAGGGAAGCTAGAAACCATTATACACAGGCAGTTAGAAAAGCCAAGGCTAGCTTTTTCAAGCAGAAATTTGCTTCCTGCAACACTAACTCAAAAAAGTTCTGGGACACTGTAAAGTCCATGGAGAATAAGAACACCTCCTCCCAGCTGCCCACTGCACTGAAGATAGGAAACACTGTCACCACTGATAAATCCACCATAATTGAGAATTTCATTAAGCATTTTTCTACGGCTGGCCATGCTTTCCACCTGGCTACTCCTACCCAGGTCAACAGCACTGCACCCCCCACAGCAACTCGCCTAAGCCTTCCCCATTTCTCCTTCTCCCAAATCCGTTCAGCTGATGTTCTGAAAGAGCTGCAAAATCTGGACCCCTACAAATCAGCCGGGCTAGACAATCTGGACCCTTTCTTTCTAAAATTATCTGCGGAAATTGTTGCCACCCCTATTACTAGCCTGTTCAACCTCTCTTTCGTGTCGTCTGAGATTCCCAAAGATTGGAAAGCAGCTGCGGTCATCCCCCTCTTCAAAGGGGGGGACACTCTTGACCCAAACTGCTACAGACCTATATCTATCCTACCATGCCTTTCTAAGGTCTTCGAAAGCCAAGTCAACAAACAGATTACTGACCATTTCGAATCTCACCATACCTTCTCTGCTATGCAATCTGGTTTCAGAGCTGGTCATGGGTGCACCTCAGCCACGCTCAAGGTCCTAAACGATATCTTAACTGCCATCGATAAGAAACATTACTGTGCAGCCGTATTCATTGATCTGGCCAAGGCTTTCGACTTTGTCAATCACCACATCCTCATTGGCAGACTCGACAGCCTTGATTTCTCAAATGATTGCCTCGCCTGGTTCACCAACTACTGCTCTGACAGAGTTCAGTGTGTCAAATCGGAGGGTCTGCTGTCCGGACCTCTGGAAGTCTCTATGGGGGTGCCACAGGGTTCAATTCTTGGACCGACTCTCTTCTCTGTATACATCAATGAGGTCGCTCTTGCTGCTGGTGAGTCTCTGATCCACCTCTACGCAGACGACACCATTCTGTATACTTCTGGCCCTTCTTTGGACACTGTGTTAACAACCCTCCCTCAGGCAAGCTTCAATGCCATACAACTCTCCTTCCATGGCCTCCAATTGCTCTTAAATACAAGTAAAACTAAATGCATGCTCTTCAACCGATTGCTACCTGCACCTGCCCGCCTGTCCAACATCACTACTCTGGACGGCTCTGACTTAGAATACGTGGACAACTACAAATACTTAGGTGTCTGGTTAGACTGTAAACTCTCCTTCCAAACCCATATCAAACATCTCCAATCCAAAGTTAAATCTAGAATTGGCTTCCTATTTCGCAAAAAAAGCATCCTTCACTCATGCTGCCAAACATACCCTTGTAAAACTGACCATCCTACCAATCCTCAACTTTGGCGATGTCATTTACAAAATAGCCTCCAATACCCTACTCAACAAATTGGATGCAGTCTATCACAGTGCAATCTATTTTGTCACCAAAGCCCCATATACTACCCACCATTGCGACCTGTACGCACTCGTTGGCTGACCCTCGCTTCATACTCGTCGCCAAACCCACTGGCTCCATGTCATCTACAACACCCTGCTAGGTAAAGTCCCCCCTTATCTCAGCTAGCTGGTCACCATAGCATCTCCCACCTGTAGCACACGCTCCAGCAGGTACAGTGCCTTGCGAAGGTATTCGGCCCCCTTGAACTTTGCGACCTTTTGCCACATTTCAGGCTTCAAACATAAAGGTATAAAACTGTATTTTTTGTGAAGAATCAACAACAAGTGGGACACAATCATGAAGTGGAACGACATTTATTGGATATTTCAAACTTTTTTAACAAATCAAAAACTGAAAAATTGGGCGTGCAAAATTATTCAGCCCCTTTACTTTCAGTGCAGCAAACTCTCTCCAGAAGTTCAGTGAGGATCTCTGAATGATCCAATGTTGACCTAAATGACTAATGATGATAAATACAATCCACCTGTGAGTAATCAAGTCTCCGTATAAATGCAACTGCACTGTGATAGTCTCAGAGGTCCGTTAAAAGCGCAGAGAGCATCATGAAGAACAAGGAACACACCAGGCAGGTCCGAGATACTGTTGTGAAGAAGTTTAAAGCCGGATTTGGATACAAAAAGATTTCCCAAGCTTTAAAAATCCCAAGGAGCACTGTGCAAGCGATAATATTGAAATGGAAGGAGTATCAGACCACTGCAAATCTACCAAGACCTGGCCGTCCCTTTAAACCTTCAGCTCATACAAGGAGAAGACTGATCAGAGATGCAGCCAAGAGGCCCATGATCACTCTGGATGAACTGCAGAGATCTACAGCTGAGGTGGGAGACTCTGTCCATAGGACAACAATCAGTCGTATATTGCACAAATCTGGCCTTTATGGAAGAGTGGCAAGAAGAAAGCCATTTCTTAAAGATATCCATAAAAAGTGTTGTTTAAAGTTTGCCACAAGCCACCTGGGAGACACACCAAACATGTGGAAGAAGGTGCTCTGGTCAGATGAAACCAAAATTTAACTTTTTGGCAACAATGCAAAACGTTATGTTTGGCGTAAAAGCAACACAGCTCATCACCCTGAACACAACATCCCCACTGTCAAACATGGTGGTGGCAGCATCATGGTTTGGGCCTGCTTTTCTTCAGCAGGGACAGGGAAGATGGTTAAAATTGATGGGAAGATGGATGGAGCCAAATGCAGGACCATTCTGGAAGAAAACCTGATGGAGTCTGCAAAAGACCTGAGACTGGGACGGAGATTTGTCTTCCAACAAGACAATGATCCAAAACATAAAGCAAAATCTACAATGGAATGGTTCAAAAATAAACATATCCAGGTGTTAGAATGGCCAAGACAAAGTCCTGACCTGAATCCAATCGAGAATCTGTGGAAAGAACTGAAAACTGCTGTTCACAAATGCTCTCCATCCAACCTCACTGAGCTCGAGCTGTTTTGCAAGGAGGAATGGGAAAAAATTCAGTCTCTCGATGTGCAAAACTGATAGAGACATACCCCAAGCGACTTACAGCTGTAATCGCAGCAAAGGTGGCGCTACAAAGTATTAACTTAAGGGGGCTGAATAATTTTGCACGCCCAATTTTTCAGTTTTTGATTTGTTAAAAAGTTTGAAATATCCAATAAATGTTGTTCCACTTCATGATTGTGTCCCACTTGTTGTTGATTCTTCACAAAAAAATACAGTTTTATATCTTTATGTTTGAAGCCTGAAATGTGGCAAAAGGTCGCAAAGTTCAAGGGGGCCGAATACTTTCGCAAGGCACTGTATATCTCTCTAGTCACCCCCAAAACCAATTCTTTCTTTGGCCGCCTCTCCTTCCAGTTCTCTGCTGTCAATGACTGGAACGAACTACAAAAATCTCTGTAACTGGAAACACTTATCTCCCTCACTAGCTTTAAGCACCAACTGTGAGAGCAGCTCACAGATTACTGCACCTGTACATAGCCCACCTATAATTTAGCCCAAACAACTACCTCTTTCCCTACTGTATTTAATTTATTTATTTATTTTGCTCCTTTGCACCCCATTATTTTTATTTCTACTTTGCACTTTCTTCCATTGCAAATCTACCATTCCAGTGTTTTACTTGCTATATTGTATTTACTTTGCCACCACGGCCTTTTTTTGCCTTTACCTCCCTTATCTCACCTCATTTGCTCACATCGTATATAGACTTGTTTATACTGTATTATTGACTGTATGTTTGTTTTACTCCATGTGTAACTCTGTGTCATTGTATGTGTCAAACTGCTTTGCTTTATCTTGGCCAGGTCGCAATTGTAAATGAGAACTTGTTCTCAACTTGCCTACCTGGTTAAATAAAGGTGAAAAAATATATGCACTGTTGCTGTTCTGTCTCCTCTGGTCTGACGCCACACCTCCCTCTTCTCCCCCTCCGTCTCAACCTTGGGTGCAAACAAACAGCATCATAACACAGTAAATGGCTGGGAATGTATGAATTCTGCTACCAAGTAAGTGACCCTTACTTGAGCTAGGGGTAAAATATTTTGACTCAGCGGGTGCGGGTCACTGGCCTGTAGTGCTCCTTGCCTTTGTTGAAGTCTGGTGTGATGGTAACCACTCCATTTCCATCTGCTCTTATCGTGCAGACAAGCATTCCTTCTCCTTTTGGACAAGTCTGAGAAATACAATAATAAAATGCCACTTTTCAATGCCTGAATTGGAATCTACTTCAAAGTTATTACATACAAAGCAGTGTAATAAGTGCATAGCCTACATAGTGGTTTTTGCCCATGTGCTACTCACTTGCCCGGTGGTCCCAGGTCCCCATGATGTGCATGGTCTGTACAGGTGTGATGACCATGTGGCTGGTCTTCACAAAGTCCTCCGAGGGCTCCCAGGTAATCAGCCTGGACTTGGGGATGGTGCTGTCACTGCAGACCAACAGAATTCCATAAACACATTTTGCATACAAGGGTATGGTGTAATGTGAACATACCAATACACTGTTTGTCTTCAAAGCAGCACGACGCATCAATGCTGCTTCAATTACATTCACTTTAATAATAATTCACTTTGGTGAGTATAAGGGACCTACACTGGGCGTCTGTCCTGTCGTCTGGGTCTGACATTGGCCATCCTATGTGCCAGTAAGGTAGGATTGGACTTGACCTGCGTCACCATACTCTTGGAATGCTGTATTGAGTACATCAAAAACAGCTTTAAAACACTAACGTTTCTTTTGGACAGAAAATAGGTAAATGCTTTGTTTTGAATAATGAAATTGTCACGTCTGCTCCAGCTCCCCCTATAAAATCCTCCCCCTATACTTGCTTCCCGTCTCCCAGAGTCTTTGGTTATAGAACCGTTACAGAAATGGAGATTCTGTTGAAAACCACCCCTTCCCAATTGGTGTAGCAGTCAGAATCGGTGTAGGTGAAAATCCTGCGGTTCCGTCTGCCCCGGTCCGCTCCTGAGCCATGATCTCTGGCAGTCTGGTATACTGACTCTCTCTGGAACAAAACCACTTCATATTGTGCACACACACACACCTTAGTATGTAACAAACGATCATATACAGTAAATTCTTATTTGTTATAAGGACACTGACTGAACAGCTTCTCCTGCCAGCCTACCACTAACTCCTCATCATTTCTGGCTGAAACAAAACCAAGATGTTGTGGTCCATATCTAGTCACCACAAAAATGACATCTACTCAACTAAGAAGCATCTGACATCTTTCTGTTTCAAAACACCTAACATCATCTTCCTGTTTCACAACAGTGTTAACACCTGATTGAGCCTGTGAGTTGAGGGTGTCCAGCTCAATGCCTCCCCTCTCCTGTTGAGTCCAAACCTGCTGCTGAAGGTGTTGGGAGAGGGCTGCTGTGGAGGTGACTCTCTGAATACGGATCCTGTATTCAGAGAACACCATTGTAAATATAAACAAAGTAAACAGGATTCTAGCTAGCTAAATGCCATGTTTTCATGGCAAACTCAGGGATCAGGTCAAGCAATATACTGGGTGTTGATCATCATCATCTGCTTTGAGAGCTAACGTTAGCTAACGACAGTGTCTTGCTTGTATGGCAATGCAAGGACTAAAAGCCACACAACGGCCAACTGCAACTTACTTAATTGTAAGGTTTTTGACAGCATCCCGGGAACGATAGGCAGCCTCTCCGGTGTCGGGGCTCCAGCCGTCTGCCATGTTGTAACATTGGGAACTTCATTGATGGCTAGCTAACTAGCTAGGTTAGCAACATACACAGACGCGCGCTATGTATACAGCAGCAGGCAATTTTGCCAATTTTGTAGCAAGTACTTTTCGCAAGCGTCTGCTCGTTGCATGGTAAAAACTGTCTGCCAGCCTCGTTGGGTTTCTGGCGAGCAATACAACTATTTATTGGTTCACTACCGCCACCTACCGTGGGATACAGTCCAGAGCAACTGTATAAATCACCCCCACTGATAACAGGTAAGATAATATAAGTATAATAATATTCCCTTGATGTAAAAAGTTTAAGAACCCCTGATGTAATTAATTAAGACAAAAATCTGTCTGACACAAATAACTGCAATTTAAAAAGATTTATTGGAAATGCACTTTTCAAACAGCACCATTCAAGTACAGATGAGTGTAGCTAAATCAGATACATGATAATTTAGTTTAAATGTGATGTATTCCTCCAGTCCCAGTTAATTTCTACTCTTTTGACATGCTTCAGACCAGATGCATGCTCCACTTCAGTGTATAATGGTCCTGAATTTGCATATCAATGTGTTTGAAGCTTTTACGTTCTGCATCTCTCTGCTGTCTTTCATCTGAAGCCATTTCCTCCAAGGTCTAAACAGGTGTAGATTTCCATCTCTGTGTGGGAGACCAGATATTGCAAGGAGACCAGTAAGGGGCCCTCAACTCTTCACTTTGGCCAAAGGAGACCTAAGACCCCAATACCAGTGACACTGCCCTAAGGTTGGTGCTGTCCTTTGGATGAGACTGTGGAGACAGAGGTCTTATCTCTCTGTGGTAACTAAAGATGTCATGGCACTTATGGCATGAGTAGAGGTGTTGACCCTGCTTCTCCTGGCTATATTTCCAAGCCTAAGCATGTAAATCCAACTCATTATCATAGGCTGTATGGGGATCAATATCATTTTTATTTAAATAATGCTGCATGTCTCAAAATATAAGAATGAGACCAATATATGTATTTTGCTAATCATAGTTCCCGTCTCTGAAATTACGTTTGTGTGTGTTGTAGGAATAACCAATACTCAAAATCTGTGTGTGTGTGTGGTAGAAGTAATAGTTGGCCATTATTTCTTTGAACATCTCAGTTTGGACAGCAGCCACTGAAGAAACCTGTCAATCAAAACCACAGGAGAATAAATAGTGTTATAAACTGGGTGGTTCGATCCCTGAATGCTGATTGGCTGAAAGACGTGGTATATTTAAGCAATAAGGCATGAGGGGGTGTGGTATATGGCCAATATACCACAGCTAAGGGCTGTTCTTTTGCACAACACAACACAGAGTGCCTGGATACAGCCCTTAACCGTGGTGTATTGACCATATACCACAAACCCCCAAGGTTTATTATTGCTATTATGAACTGGTTAACAACGTAATTAGAGCAGTAAAATTAAATACTTTGTCATACCTGTGGTATAGGGTCTGATATACCACGACTGTCAGCCAATCAGCAATCAGGGCTCGAACCACCCAGTTTATAACAGACCGTATACCACGGGTATGACAAAACATTTATTTTTACTGCTCTAATTACGTTGGTAACCAGTTAATAATAGCAATAAGGCACCTCGGGGATTTGTGGTATATGGCCAATATACCACGGCTAAGGGCTGTATCCAGGCACTCCGTGTTGCGTCGTACATAAGAACAGCCCTTAGCCGTGATATATTGGCCATATATCACACCTTCTCGTAACTTATTGCTTAAGTTTCCACTTACACATCAGATAGCTGCTCTTTCTCTGCTACCTCAGTCTATTTCTCTAATTCTCTAGTCTAGTATTCCCTGGTGATGTTCCACTTCTCCCTCATCTATTTCCTCACCTCTTCCTCAGACTCTTCTTTTCCTCTTTCTTGTCATCCTCCTTACTTTCTCCAACATTTCGCATCTGTTGCGTCTTACTGGCCTTCTCTTGCTTCAATTCTTTTTTGGCCTTGCTCTTCTTTTTCTTATTGACCTTCCCTTCCTGAATATTTTGGACAAGGAGATAAATTAATGTAAGCTTATTGGTTTTCTCTTCTCTTGAGCTGCTATACCTAGAGCTATACTATACTAGAGAAGGACTTACGGCCAATATTCCCTTCTTGTATTTCCTCTCACCTGTGGGGCCACTCCAGCCATTTCCTGGAGCAGCTTCCTGCCGGTCTCGCTCAGGTTGGTGATGGGAGCCAGGCGAGGGCTGTGGCGGTATGGGAAGTTCTCTGTTCGGGGCGGAGCGATAATGACAGGGTTGAGAGGAGTCCGAGGCCTTGGAACATTTACTGGGTAGGGAGAGCCTACAGCAGAGGGCAGGGCCCGTAGGGCTTCAGCCAGGGTCCGGTGTGCTGAGGTCACAAGAGGAGAGAGGCCATTCTTGACAGATACAGGACCTGAGACCTTCCCTGGGCTCTGTAGGACCAGAAAGTAAAGTAACATATCAGGAAAGTACTATGTTCAACACAATCTGTAGAAATACTTTATAACTACTCTATACACATTGCAGATACATGACTACCCTCAATAAGTAATTGTCTGCACCATTTCCAATCCCCCATGTATATATATAAAAAATATTTAATATGCAGAACTTACCAGGAAGTCTGACTCATCGAAGGAGTGGAGAGACAGATCATCCTCGTCCATATCCCTCACATCAAGCTTTGTCACCTTTCCATTCTCAACTTTCAGCTTTGGGGTCCTCCTTTCATGATCCTCATCATCACACTGTGTATCAGAGTCAACTAGTCAGAGACCATCCTCCTCCCAGTGATGTCACACAACAAAGACATGGACGGCAGGGTACAACTCTTTTACCTCAGATTCACAGTCAGTGAAGGAGTAGATGGAAAAGTCATCAGAACTGGAGGATGAGATCACGTCATCATATTTTCTCTCTATCAGCCGAGTCACCCTTCCAGACTGAGGAGACAGAGAAAGGCATGTACTCATGGCAGCCATAGAATACACTGGCATTGACCCTCAAGGAAATGTAGAATATGTAGGAAATCCAACATGGTTGTACAAGTAGTGAGTAATACATGGGTAACTGAAAATGCAATAAATGCAACTCCCATAACATTAGGGGTGGGGCAAAAGATCTTCCATAGTACAGGATTCTTTAGCATCTCGAATGGATAATTGTCAATTCAACCAAGCCAACCAAAATGGCCATATGAATCAACAGATTGATCTAACTGTTGTGTCTCTATGGGAACAGCAGAGATGACCTGGCTGAGAGGCTCTGGATTGATGCTCCATCCATCCCCAGATGTCTGGTCCTGCCCATAGCTCACAATGATTGGCTGTTAACAGTAAAGAATGAATTCAACACTGCTTTGCTCATTTTGGCCTTGAATTGTGTATCAATAAATAATATAAGGACTGTTATGTGGTTGAATTTGACTTACAGGCCTTTTGTGGATCTGAGGGGTCTGCACTGAATTAGACTGTCAAGACAGCATTCAATGAAGTTAGATACGGATATCTGCATTTGCTTTAATTCTGAGAACTGCAGTTTGTACATGTAGAATGCATAACTAATGTGTATGTGTTTTTGTTTCAGGTCAGATATGACTTACAGGCTTTGGCCTTCTGTGCACCTTGCCGGTTGGCCACAACATGGAATCAGGGGTGTTCACCCTCACAGGTTTCAACTGTCAACACAACACTCAATTTAAAATGTGATATTATAACAAAAACAGGACAAAACAAACAAATATTTGATATTTACCACATAAGGGCGGCGTCTTAAAGCTCTTTTGATTCTCTCATCATTACGATCCATCTTTCTTTCTGAGGGAAACATTTCCATTAATTAATTGACACAAAACACATCCTGACTCACACACAGACACACACACAAAGATGGCATCCCAAATGGCACCCTATTCCCTATATATATATATATATATATATGTTGGGAAGGAGGTGCCCCAAAAGGCCAAAGATTACCTGCAACAACCTGAGTGAAGAAAACTATTGAACAGATTACATCAAATCTGAACACCGTTTATGTAGTGAATTAATGCATGGGTACGTCATTTTGGGTCACAGCTTTATGACTGCGCTTAACACGTCACAAGAAAAACGCTTGTTTGGAGCCGGACTGGTTGTAGCTCAATAACGAACGTGATGTGCTTATTATATCTTACTGACTGAGTAATGGTTGGTTGGACGTTTTACATAGATAGGCCAACATGATATCAATAGGAAGAAACCATTCCTTGCCAAATATTTTGTTGTATTATTGTTTTACTTTGAGTAACATTAAGGGACCACAATAGAAACCGTTTACTTTATTGTGTTGTCCCTGGCCTGACACGTTTTATTTAATTAAACGGGTTTTATTATTTTATTAAATTGTCCAATCAAATATATCTAACTTTATCTAACTCACATGAGCTGTTGAGGACTCCTTGGTCATCACATTTCAGGCACAAGCCAGCAGGTGGAAGGAAGTGTCTTTAAATGCAGCAATGCCTTTAACGCACTTCATGATCTGCGCAACAGTATCTTTGTGGTTGTGAAAGTGATTAATCCAAATGCGGAAGTTCAGTGCATTTGTTTTGGTTTAGCAAGCTAACTTCTCAAGTCTTGGCTAAAGTGTTGTGCAATATTGGAGGAAAAGTGTCGTTACTGACATTTTGTATTGTGCTTGATTATCCTCTAGTAGTTTGACAAGTATGCACTGAGCATCAACATGATCACTCGAATAGTTTAGAAAGATGTGGTTCAGAGGTTCAAGAGTTTTACTCCTGAGTTCAGGCTAACAAGTGGCATTGTTGCTGTCATTATAGTATTGTAATGAAACAGACAGGGAGCAGGTCTCGAACCCTCGGACCTTCTAGCCCGAGGTCCGGCGCGCTATCGCCTGTACCGCAAAAGCATGCTCGTGCGGCTGAGTCAATTTCCGCGTTTATAAACCCAGGATCGTTACAGTATCATCAGTTTTGTTTACAGTCACTACATATTTCGGTTTATCAGAAGATGTCTAAAGTCTTGGAACTACAGTTTTTGCCAATGGGCATGGTACCTTAGCAAGGAGGGGTTGAGTGACTCAAGAATCATGCTCAGTAGCTAGCTAGCCACTTTGAATGGGTCTGTTGTATCGTTATCTAGCTTGCTACAACGTGTAGCTAACGTTAATGACGTAACAGATTGTGCCATTAGGCTACAGCAGCAAGCTAGAGCACAACACATCAATGCCGCTGATGTCTATCAACCCGATAATATCCGTTTAATCCTCTCCTCTTTCTTTTGCGGTACACAAGCTCATCACATACTCCTTCCACCACCAGACAGAGACCCAGATACTCCTCAGCATTGGGGTTCTGGTGCTCCTCTGTGGTGGGATTGAGAAGACTGTGGGCACTGTTTGGTTCCTCCTCATGTTTCAGCTGCTCTCTATCAACACAGGGGTGTTGTACACAACCTTGGGGCTGGTACTGTTTGGTGCATCTGCCCAGAATCAAGTGGAGGGGTTAGTTCCTGTATCCCCCTCCCTTATGGGTATGGCCACAGTATACTCACTTATGGTTAAGGGCTTTCTTTTTTGGGGTCAGTGTACCCATGTTAGCCCTGGCCTGGCAGTTTCTGGTCACAGTAACACTTTTGGTCCCACACTCTCTTCCTCTGCAACCCCATCATAGCAGGGGGGATCTCTATCCTTATTCCAACCTTATTGTGGTTGAAAATAACTGTGATACACTGCAGTATGTCACAGCTTTAAGTGGGCTTAATAGTGTAGTTAAGTGGTAATATGTTTATGTGCGGTGCTGTGGTCTAAGGCACTGCATCTCAGTCTACAGTCCCTGGTTCGAATCTAGGCTGTATCACATCTGGCCGTTATTGGGAATCCCATAGGGCGGTGCACAATTGGCCCAGCTCTGTCCGGGTTTGGCCAGGGTAGGCCATCATTGTAAATAAGAATTTGTTCTTAACTGACTTGCCTAGTTAAATAAAGGTTCAATTAAAATAAATATATGCTTGAAATGTGTGTTGAGTCCTCATGCTGAACATAACGGGATGTTTTGTTAGGAAAATCTACCATCACTGTGTCACACATTCTCCTTATCTTGCTCTGGTGAAACATACGGAAGGGGCTGGCACCCACTTCTAGACATGTCTGATGCTAAAGCATCAGCCCTGGATAAGAAGATGCCTTTCAGGCTGCTCAGGGACAACTCTGGTTTTAGAAGTGTTTTTTCTCCCCATCCGGTCAGATAAATAGTCCAAACAGCCAACCCAACCGCGTCCTCATGGCCCTAAAGCACACTTTTGCCTCATTTTGTATCACCTTTCAATGATACATCTGGGGGGACAAAAATGCCATTTCAGAATGGGGGGGGTGTCTCCCTGTCCCCAGTGAAAGTTGTGCCCCTGAACATTGATGTCCTGTATGACACTACATAAATAGAGAAGGAAGACGGTCCACCCACCCTGAGTACTGAGAAAGCACTAGACGCATCATTTATCCTACAAGACGAGAGGTCATTAAATTAACATAATTGCTGGATGCAAGCCAGAGTACATGATGTACTACAGTATAATGAGCAGTTTCAATAGATGATCCTCAGCTGTAATTGAATACTGTACAATAGGCACCTAGTGGTCCCCCATGATTAGTTAGGGAATCACTGTTTAGTTAGATAAGCTCTGTGTAATCTCTCCACATTCTCATTGGTTGCAGAATCATACCCAGTCCAAGCCTACGCTCCAGTTTCCTCCAACCTACAGGCTACCGAGACCACACCAAAGACATTTGAAGGCTGGGCCCACTCCTACTATACACAGGGGAGCCCTGTTGAGTTCTCAGGTTATTATGTTCACAACCATGGATATGCCCTCAAGCATAGCTTTGGGTAACGTCACGAACATGAACACAGCTGCAGCCACAGTCAAGGCCATGGACATAGTCACGGACACAGTCATTGGCAGGCATCTGCCTCTCAATCCAGCAGTCACTGGGCTCCAGTGGCTCAACATCTACATTCTCAACATTCTCTCCAGTCGGTCTGTCAGTGCCCCCAGAGTTTCACAGCAAACATGCCGTCTGTGATGGTTCATTGACAGGCACCGGTGTCTTCATTGACAGATTGATAACATAGAAAACTCATTGAATGACAGAGCTCTCTCATTTGTTATACGTTGAAATGTAATATACTTGGACATGGGGTTTGAGGTAGTGCTTAAAAGGTACATGGTTTCTTCACTGATGATTTTGGTTTGAAGAGTCAATCAAACTCTGAAAGTTCAGGGTCAAATCACTGCAAGAAGGTTTTGATTTGTCAGTTGAATGTAAGACCACTCCTTTTGGCTTGTACTTTGTGTTGTTCTACACATACGGTAGACAAATCTCTTGGCACTCTTGATATACAACCTTTATAAATCAGGCAATTTATATTACACTAATGTATTTTTCTTTCCTTAACTACTTACAGCAATGAAATGAAATAGCATCCACTCACCAGTAAATTAGATCCATTACATGCAGTTTGTTGGTAAATGCATCATTCAACATTATTGTAAATTCTGGAGCAGGGAGCAGTGGTTGAGGTTATCAAGAGTGTGGGCTACAAGGGCAGATTATGATGTCATCTTTAGAAACTACATGCATACCATTTCAGTCCTGGCCAACCAAGCTGTTGAGGTAGTCTTTATGACGTACATAACGCTGAAAGGAGGAAAAGAGAGGAGAGGTCATCGTCATAGAAAAGACTCTAACCTGCCTGAAAGACTATAATAATATTTCATCAGTGTACTGTATGTACATGCATAAGGACAAATCTGACATTAGGCCACTTTGGGTTACAAAAGCATCTTCCCAGTTTTGATTTTGCATGAACTATAATACAAGTATTGTTACAGTGCACCAACAGTGAATAACACTACACACTCAGTCACTCACGCCCATCTGCGGCCCGCTAACCGTTAGCTGTCTTATCGGCTGCTATCTGAATAGACAATCGGACAATTTATTTATTTTTATTATTTTTCTTCTTGGGCCTCTATAACTATATCTATTGTTGTTGTTTTTGTGTGTGATTTGGATTAATCCCCTCTACCACACGGAACCCCACTAATCTACTGACGGAACGCAAGAGGTGGCTAATAACAGACCTCCATCCTATGCTAGCTTGCTACCGATGGCCTAGCTAGCTGTCTAAATCGCCGTGACCCCCCCAACCAACCTCTCTACTCACTCGACTAAGCATGCCTCTCCTTAATGTCAATATGCCTTGTCCATTGCTGTTCTGGTTAGTGTTTATTGGCTTATTTCACTGTAGAGCCTCTAGTCCTGCTCACTATACCTTATCCAACCTATTAGTTCCACCACCCACACATGCAATGACATCTCCTGGTTTCAATGTTTCTAGAGACAATATCTCTCTCTTCATCACTCAATACCTAGGTTTACCTCCACTGTATTCACATCCTACCATACCTTTGTCTGTACATTATCCCTTGATGCTATTTTATCGCCCCCAGAAACCTCCTTTTACTCTCTGTTCCAGACGTTCTAGACGACCAATTCTTATTGCTTTTAGCCGCACCCTTATTCTACTCCTCCTCTGTTCCTCTGGCGATGTAGAGGTGAATCCAGGCCCTGCAGTGCCTAGCTCCACTCCTATTCCCCAGGCGCTCTCTTTTGACGACTTCTGTAACCGTAATAGCCTTGGTTTCATGCATGTTAACATTAGAAGCCTCCTCCCTAAGTTTGTTCTATTCACTGCTTTAGCACACTCTGCCAACCCGGATGTTCTAGCTGTGTCTGAATCCTGGCTTAGGAAGACCACCAAAAATTCTGAAATTTTAATTCCAAACTACAACATTTTCAGACAAGATAGAACTGCCAAAGGGGGCGGTGTTGCAATCTACTGCAAAGATAGCCTGCAGGGTTCTGTCCTACTATCCAGGTCGGTACCCAAACAATTTGAACTTCTACTTTTAAAAATCCACCTCTCTAAAAACAAGTCTCTCACCGTTGCCGCCTGCTATAGACCACCCTCTGCCCCCAGCTGTGCTCTGGACACCATATGTGAACTGATTGCCCCCCATCTATCTTCAGAGCTAGTGCTGCTAGGCGACCTAAACTGGAACATGATGAACACCCCAGCCATCCTACAATCTAAACTTGATGCCCTCAATCTCACACAAATTATCAATGAACCTACCAGGTACCTCCCCAAAGCCTTAAACACGGGCACCCTCATAGATATCATCCTAACCAACTTGCCCTCTAAATACACATCTGCTGTCTTCAACCAAGATCTCAGCGATCACTGTCTCATTGCCTGCATCCGTAATGGGTCAGCGGTCAAACGACCTCCACTGATCACTGTCAAACGCTCCCTGAAACACTTCAGCGAGCAGGCCTTTCTAATCGACCTGGCCGGGGTATCCTGGAAGGATATTGATCTCATCCCGTCAGTAGAGGATGCCTGGATATTTAAAAAAATGCCTTCCTAACCATCTTAAATAAACATGCCCCATTCAAGAATTTAGAACCAGGAACAGATATAGCCCTTGGTTCTCCCCAGACCTGACTGCCCTTAACCAACACAAAAACATCCTATGGCGTTCTGCATTAGCATCGAACAGCCCCCGTGATATGCAGCTGTTCAGGGAAGCTAGAAACCATTATACACAGGCAGTTAGAAAAGCCAAGGCTAGCTTTTTCAAGCAGAAATTTGCTTCCTGCAACACTAACTCAAAAAGTTCTGGGACACTGTAAAGTCCATGGATAATAAGAACACCTCCTCCCAGCTGCCCACTGCACTGAAGATAGGAAACACTGTCACCACTGATAAATCCACCATAATTGAGAATTTCATTAAGCATTTTTCTACGGCTGGCCATGCTTTCCACCTGGCTACTCCTACCCAGGTCAACAGCACTGCACCCCCACAGCAACTCGCCTAAGCCTTCCCCATTTCTCCTTCTCCCAAATCCGTTCAGCTGATGTTCTGAAAGAGCTGCAAAATCTGGACCCCTACAAATCAGCCGGGCTAGACAATCTGGACCCTTTCTTTCTAAAATTATCTGCGGAAATTGTTGCCACCCCTATTACTAGCCTGTTCAACCTCTCTTTCGTGTCGTCTGAGATTCCCAAAGATTGGAAAGCAGCTGCGGTCATCCCCCTCTTCAAAGGGGGGGACACTCTTGACCCAAACTGCTACAGACATATCTATCCTACCATGCCTTTCTAAGGTCTTCGAAAGCCAAGTCAACAAACAGATTACTGACCATTTCGAATCTCACCATACCTTCTCTGCTATGCAATCTGGTTTCAGAGCTAGTCATGGGTGCACCTCAGCCACGCTCAAGGTCCTAAACGATATCTTAACTGCCATCGATAAGAAACATTACTGTGCAGCCGTATTCATTGATCTGGCCAAGGCTTTCGACTTTGTCAATCACCACATCCTCATTGGCAGACTCGACAGCCTTGGTTTCTCAAATGATTGCCTCGCCTGGTTCACCAACTACTGCTCTGACAGAGTTCAGTGTGTCAAATCGGAGGGTCTGCTGTCCGGACCTCTGGAAGTCTCTATGGGGGTGCCACAGGGTTCAATTCTTGGACCGACTCTCTTCTCTGTATACATCAATGAGGTCGCTCTTGCTGCTGGTGAGTCTCTGATCCACCTCTACGCAGACGACACCATTCTGTATACTTCTGGCCCTTCTTTGGACACTGTGTTAACAACCCTCCAGGCAAGCTTCAATGCCATACAACTCTCCTTCCGTGGCCTCCAATTGCTCTTAAATACAAGTAAAACTAAATGCATGCTCTTCAACCGATTGCTACCTGCACCTGCCCGCCTGTCCAACCTCGTTGGCTGACCCTCGCTTCATACTCGTCGCCAAACCCACTGGCTCCATGTCATCTACAACACCCTGCTAGGTAAAGTCCCCCTTATCTCAGCTAGCTGGTCACCATAGCATCTCCCACCTGTAGCACACGCTCCAGCAGGTACAGTGCCTTGCGAAGGTATTCGGCCCCCTTGAACTTTGCGACCTTTTGCCACATTTCAGGCTTCAAACATAAAGGTATAAAACTGTATTTTTGAATAATTTTGCACGCCCAATTTTTCAGTTTTTGATTTATTAAAAAGTTTGAAATATCCAATAAATGTCGTTCCACTTCATGATTGTGTCCCACTTGTTATTGATTCTTCACAAAAAATACAGTTTTATATCTTTATGTTTGAAGCCTGAAATGTGGCAAAAGGTCGCAAAGTTCAAGGGGCCGAATACTTTCGCAAGGCACTGTATAACTCT